>NC_143514.1:49612943-49772943 GCF_031878675.1 Megascapheus bottae | reverse complement strand
CCAGCAAATAACTGTTGAATGAATAAACACATGTCTCTCCATGGTAGAGGGCAGGTATCAGTACTGCTCTCATTTACAGCCTCCCATGAGGTCCTCTTCTCAGAGTTGGTTTCTAGGTCATCTACCCAAACACCATTCTATAGACGAGAGAATGGAAGCTTCAGAAATCTAGAGTCATGTAGCATGGGCCCCTATGATTGGGTTTGGGAGGTCCTGATGCCTGCTGGACTCCAAGATGGGCAAAGAAAGCAGCCTCATAGTTCTTGTGTCTAAGTTACATGTGAGTCCCAATTGTGCCATTATTAAGGGATCACTGTGAGCTTAGATTGCTGTGCAGACCAGATGTGAATGTAGTAAAAGCCCAGAGAGGAAAGCTAAACCAAGCCAGGGTTGACCACAGCCTACTAGAGGGAGGCCACCTCCCTTCCTAAAGCTGAGGCTTTGGCCTCCTTCATGAGGCCTTCTTCAGCAATCAGTGTAGTCACTCTGGGCAGAGCAGGCAGCCTGTCTGGACCTCCATCTCAGCTGGGTCCTTACTGGACATGTTGGCCCTGCACAGAGGACTCTGGGGCCAAGTTGGAAAACTGCTTGCCAGCCTCACGCTTTCCAGCAGCTGATTAGTAATCTGGAGAAAAGGGCTTATTATTAACCAACCCTTGGGAAACAACCACCAAAGACACTAACCATGTTCTTGAGAAGGCCTCCAGAATTAAATTACCTATCAGTTAACAAGAACAGGGTATAGATTCCAGACATATCTGGGCATGATTGTTATAAGAAGCACGTGCCTTCAATGTCCTCCACACACATCTCCTACCCTCCTGCTCAGTTACCTTGGTTGTGGCAGCCGGTAGACAATCTCTGTTGCTATCCCTCCATTTATCCAGCCTTCCTCCAGCTCCATTTTCTGGCTATACACTCTCAGCATCTGACTGTATACTATTCCCTTTCCTGGGATGCCTTTTACTCTCTTGCACATAGGTAATTCTCACTTTACCTCCCTCCTACAGGCTCCCCACTCCGGCTCCAGTTCATTTTCCGCTGGAGCACCTGTCATATTGCTGTGTAACTTGGGTTTTGAGTGTTATCTCCTTGTTGGACTCTATGCATCTCTATGGCAGGTTCTTAGCCAGCCACCATGGAATACAAGTCTGGCCTTCTGGTCCATGAATTCCATAGGTTCCCTACCTCCCTCTACTAGTCCTCTCCAGTCTCTCTCAGAGTATCACTTCTATAGCTGAAAAACTCAAAGCAAGATTCAGTCCCTTAGAGAAAGGAGTGAAGGTGTGCATGTGGAATGAAGGTAAGACATGTGGCATCTCCCATAGAGAGCTACTCCTCAACAGCCGGGTACAGTAGAGAGGCTGGCCCATTGAACACCCTGCTATGGTGGCCAGGGTCTTGGAGCAACTCCATGAAGGCTAAGGAAGTAGACTGCTGGCTCTGGAGATGCAAGTTCAGGCTCATGGTTTCTAAGCCTATAGTGGCCTGACCACTTGCAGTGCAGCTGACTTCTGTAGTTGGCAGCCCCATGGTCCTGCCTGTAAATTCTGAGTGGGAATGCAGAGTTCTAGCTGGTTTCTTCTGCTTATAACTGAGAAACCTGGCAGGAGCAGTTTCTTCCTAATCTAGCCCCTAATCTTATCCAATGCCTGAACCTTTCAGGAGGCCCTTGTCTGTCTACTCCATTGTGTTCCTCTGACACCTCCAAGTTGACAGCGCTCCTTCTCCCATGTATTCCCCTTTCTTTAAAGACCCTGAGAGTTCATTAGCCACCTTGAGAAGAAAGTGATGGCCCCAAGTCATAGGCTGGAACTTGAAGACCACAGAGAGAGGCTGCTTGCTATTACAAAAAGCATGAGGCTGGGTCCTCCAGGGTAACTTCACTTCTTCCAGCCTCCACAAAGTGATGGATGGATGAAGTGAGAGGTTAGGACACATGAATCTTGACTGTTACTATTTACTCATCCTTAGCCTTTCTCAAAGAACATTAGCAAAGCTGTTTGTGAGAACAGACCTAACATTTTGTTCTGTGAGTGCATTATCAATATATTAATCATATACTCTCTTATATGTATAGCCTTCCTTCAACCATTAACCTCGTGTGGCTTTTACTAAGGCCTGCTAAGGATTATCTAGGCAAAACAAGCTGGCTAGTTTGCTTCCTTAACCAGACAAAAAGAAATTTTCAATTTGACAAGTTGCCCCCTTGCCTTGGCTACTAGAAAACTCCAGAATATATAGGGTTCAATCACAATAGCTAAAGGAGTTGGGGTTTTTCTATATCTGTACGCCCTTTTCTCTCACCTACATTAATTTAACTGAGCATAGTCTTTTGTTGCAAAATACCCATGAATTCTTAATGGAAGATAAGAAACCATTGATAAGGATCACAAAACTATATAGCATAGAACATCATAGATTAGATTAGCAGATTAGAACATCATAGCAGGACTTTGGGTGTCTCTTCTACTTACCTCTTTCCACAGAGGTTGCAACTGAACTCAGAGGAGGGAAAGGGTACAACAAGGCTTGGCTTGCACTCTGAGCACTCCCAGTCCCTGCAGACTTGCTTTTGTAGCCATGCCCATCAGGCTTAGCAGGCATAGTACCCAGAGTCCACAATGCTTTAGAGGCCCATGAGGATATTTAAAATTACTTTAAAATTGGAAGGTTAAAGTGAACTTTTAGGTCAGAAAGTTTTAATGCATGACACTAATGATTGTCTTTATACCAGTACTGCCATAAAACACAATTTCTAGTCTCCTGGTGAAGTGGTTCATGAACATCACAATGATGCCCCTGCGTTCCACCTGCCCAGTCACCTGGAACCCAGGCCTACCCTGTGCTTATCTTTCTGATGATCACGACTGTGCCAGGGAAAGCATTGCCCTACCAGGTGAATCTAATTTAGATCTTGAGTAACCACCTCAGACAGCTCTTGAAAGGCTGAACTTACTGCTCCAGCTGTGGGAGGGGTCTGGGCTGATTTCACCAGCCAGTCCTCAAGGCAGACCTTCCTGGTTCACAATGTGGAGACAATTAGAGGGCTGGCACTTTCAGGGAGTTAGCCACTGGCTTCCTACGGAGGTGTTGACTGCAGGCAGCAGCCCCTCTGTTCTTATCGATTGGAGCTGCAAGCAACTTTGGCTCTGCAGACCATACCTGACTTATACAGCACTTAGCTGACTTACTTGGGGGCAGTGGTGGGAACAGAGCCCAATAAACACCACACCTAGCAAATGTAGCAACAGCACTTAGGCAACTCCAGGAATAGTCTTCACCAAAGACCACCACGTGACCCCAATCCCCACTGCTCCCCACCTTATCAGGAAGATAGCAATGGTTTCAAAATGATTGCCATAAAGGGGGAGTAGTCAACATCAGGCAGAGGGAGCAAGGATGTTATTTCCACTGAACAAACAGGTAAATTGAGACCAGAACAAGGCAATAGCAGGGCCACCCAAGATCATGTTGAACAGGGACCAGGAAAAATGCTAGATGAAGAATCTAGGTCTAGAAGCGTCAAAGTAGGCCCAAGTCCTTCTAGGACTACTGTGCCTCAGGCTTACCTGGATTCTAGGTCTTACCAACTTGTCAGACAGCCTCAGGACTCCCCACCCCTGTCTTCTGCCCCAGTGCCTATAGCCCAGATTTGCTGCAGTGCCCTCCTCCCTGCCTGGTTCCATTTCCTTCTTAGAGTTAGAGCCCTAGGTCACTGCCTGGACTTTTCTCCTACTCCCTTCCTTCTCCCCCCCGCCCCTTCCCTCACATGCTGTTCTCCTCTGTAAGGCATTCTCTCCTATCATCCTACAGGTAGGAGACTTGGTTCAGCCAAACCTTCTAGTGAAAGTCAAATAGTGGGCTCTAAATCCATCACAAGTTTCATGTGGAGCTGTTCAGTTAGTTAAGATGCCTTGCAGGTCCTGGCCGAGGAGACCTTACTGCAAAACGTAGAGCAATCATTTGACCAATCACCATGACATAGAGGTTGTCTTTACCAAAAGCACTGTACTCCCATATCTCAGCCTTTGAGCCTCAATTTTCTCATCCATAAAATGGGACAGTGATGCTATCATCGGAAAATTCAGTGAGAAAATACACAGGGGGTTTTGCTTGGTATCTAGCGGTGAGCAGACTCCTAATCAGTGCTGCCTGCCTTAGTTCTCCACACTTCTAAGTGGCTGCATTGAATGCAGTACTCATTTTCACTGCTGCATTCTTGGCTATATCAGACCTTTTGTTGCCAATTAATGCAAAATTGTACTCCTGCCCCACCTCTGTGCCCACAGCCATTAAAACAGGATCCTTGGAGACGGAATTAATAGTGAACAGCTGTAGCATCAGCAACTAATTACTCAACATCTAGTGTATGGAGGACCTGATTATAACTTTCCTTCTAAGCTGAGGAAACATGGGAAACTAGACCAGAATACTTCCTTTCTGGGCTTCAATTTCCAAAATGGGGATTGTCCAAGTTCTTGTCTGTATCTGATGCACCAAGCACTCCTGGACCTGGATAGGGTCTCTCCTTTACCTGAGATTGTAGACAGAGAAGTCTCCTCAGCATGTTCACAATGCAAACATCTACTTCATAGGGCAGACCTACTAACATCCTGCCTGGGCCTTCCCAGCACTCTCTCTCAGCATATCTCAGCTTCCAAGCTATGCTCCTTCCCTTCCTTCAGTGACATCTTTCCTTCAGTGACATCCACTTAGCAAATATCTGTGGATCACATACTGTGAGTTAGAAACTGTCATGGCACTAGACACATAGCCAGGAAGCCCACAGCTGAGTGGAGGGAAAATGATGACAGGAAAACTTAAACCAAAAAGTAAGGGGTAGAAAGTAAGGGGCTTGTTTTGATAGCTGGTCAGGGAAGGCCACCACAAGGAGGTAACATGAGAGCAGACACCTGAGTGAACAGAGGCTGGGCTGGGACAAAGAGCTTTCAGGCAGATCATGATAACTTGGGAAGTTAAAATGTGGAATTGACAAGACCGCCAGCACAGCTGGAGCTGATGTGAGGTCAGAGCTCAGTCTGGTTCCACCTACCCGATTCTCATCTGCCTCTCCTTCCTCCTCCCTTGAGCCATGCCAGAACTGCAAAAATGTAGCTACAACTGCGTGAATGCTTGAATTCAAAGGACCATCAAGATGCTGGACAGTTGAGGAAACTGAACCCCTAAAGAGGTGGGATGATTTACTCTGATCTATAGCAGTTTGAGAGCAGCAGTGGAAGGAAATGGAAGCTGGACTGTCAGGATCAGGAGACCTAAAAGGGTTACAAACTTCATCTAAACCAAGTCCTACGCACATATAGAAACTGAAGCTCCAAGGTTCTCCAGTTGGCTTCTTGCTGATGAGGAAAAGAAAGGGTGGGAGCTGGGGAAGCAATGTGTTCATTCCCATGCTCACTGTGGGTCTTTGTTCGAGCCATGCTTCCTCTGGGCCTAATGTCCACAATCATCTGTCATTCTTCTAGTCCAGGGCTCGTCAGGTATGAGCTGTGTATGGTATGCCCCAGACTACCAGAAGGAAGGCGATTCCAACAAAGCTGAGACTACACATGTACCATTCCTGCCATTTGACTTTCAGCAAGGCATTGTATACCTTGGGCCTCAAGATGCCACTGGGTACACAAGGGCTAGGATGAGCATCAGATGAGATGCTGAAACTTATAATTTTCTTCTCCAGTGCATATAACATGAGCCAGTGTTCTTCAGGATTGGAAGCAAGGCAGTTAAGCCCTCATCATAGGGCCCAACATGCTATTGGCACTCAATAGATGTAGCTCTGTCTAACAGGCAGGGTGTATGCAGGCTGGAGGAAAGAATGCTGAGCTACAGTTCTTTTGTAAATGAGCCAAATCTCTATGGGCCTCAGTTTCCACATTTACAAACAGGAGAAATATTAATCCAGGCAGTTGAATCTATGGTCTGAATGAACCCCTTCCACAGATCTAGATGCCTGAGAGGATCTGAGACCCAGAAGGCTCCCAGAGTTTCTGCTTGGGACCAAACACAAGTTCTAATCAGTCATATTCTCTAGCAATAAAAACTGGTCAGAAATAACTCTGTAGGCCAAACTGACTGAACTTAAGTTCAGTATGCTAGGCAGCATACATTTGTGGGTAAATGAGGATACAAAGGGTAACTGTAAGCAGTGGGGATTATGGGGAAGAGACCTAGGGACATGAGGTAGAATCTTAGATGTGACCCTGTGAACTTTAGTGGCTGCACTGTGAGGCCAGGATGCTGCACTGCCTTATGCATTCCCCAACCACAGGAACTGCTCAGTAAAACTACATGTCCCAGGCCTTTGTCTGAAGAAGGTGCAAAGCTCTTTGCTTTAGTGCTCCAATAGAACAAGGACTGGTAGATGATCTGGCAGCTTGACAACACTCTTGGCTAACTTTACTCCATGCCCAGCAGACTTCCTCTGGTCTTGTCTCCAAATATACCATCCTGCAGAGGCCTCTAGACCCACTGTCACATCACAAGAATTGTAAATCTCCAGCCCGGTACTCAGTGGTATCTAGCCCAATACCACAGTCCTACTCCCTGTAGTGTATGTCTCCAACATGGCAGATCCATCCAGGGAAGCTTTGTTGATCACATGGAGGTGTAAGAGCAAGCTGGATTCCAACAGCCTCATGTTCTAGCCCCTTGCAGGACTGAATTTCTGTGATAGACTAATTTTATCATTACCCGTGTCACAGGAATGCAGGGCAAGGAGGCAGAGCTACGCAAGTTGCACCCTAATCACTTACAGACCTCGGAGGCTCCAGTCCTGGCAGTGCAAGAAGATTTATTGTGGGACTGATGGAAAACAAAGAACAGTTGTGCAAACTTTACGGAGCCGCATTATGGGAAATGCCTTTCCTATTTCCCACTGCTAAATGTGCTGCATGTCGTTTCCAAAGCAGGACTGGGCTCCGTTACCCAAATCATATGCAGACACTGTGCCTGGCATAGTAGCCCACTGTGCCAACCTGGCCTGGCCAGAAGATGCCAGATTCTGGATGACAGCTGAACTGGACTGTCAGGGATACAGCCTGAGCCAGTATGCTCCACTGAGTCTAGGGAAGAAGGGGTCTGTATTGGGATGGTTCTGCCTTCCTAAGACTCAGTGTCTGTGCACTGTTATCCTGTCCACAATACCACCCAAACTCCATGTTAACTCTGATCATGTCACTCTCCTGATTAGAGCCCTCCCTAGGACTCTAATGCCCTTTGAGCACACTACCAGTTCCTCATTGACTTTGAAGCCCAATTCCCTGTGTTTTGTGGTGGTACTGGGGTTTGACTGTAGGGCCTCAGACATGTTAAGCAGGTGCTCTACCACTTGAGCAATGCCCTAGTCCATTTTGGTTTCAGTTGCTTTTCAGGTAGTCTCTTTCTCTCTTTTTTTTTTTTGGCCAGTCCTGGGCTTGAGCTCAGGGCCTGAGCACTGTCCTTGGGTTTTCTCAAGGCTAGAGCTCTACCACTTGAGCTTCAGCACCATTTCCGGCTTTTTTCTATGTATGTGGTACCGAGGAATCGAACCCGGGTCTTCATGCATGCTAGGCAAGCACTTTAACCACTAGGCCAAACTCCCGGCCCTCTCTTTCTCTTTTTTAAGCTGGTCTCAGACTACCAACCTTCCAATTTCAACCTCCTGAGCAGGTGAGATAACATATAAGAGCCACTTCTCCTAGTCTCAATCACCCATTTTGCCTCAAACCCCATGCCTAGGCCTCAGGCATTAACCTGGGTTAATACCTGTATCGCAGGTCAAGACATTCTTTCCCTACAAATCCTTTCCTCTTGGTCTCCACCTGGAAGGCTCCTATCCACCCATCAAAACCCAGCTCTCACAATATCATAGAGGGAAGGCTTCTCCCTCTTCTTGGTCTCTAAGGCTTTTAATTCCCTTGCTACCAGAACATTATGCATTCTAGGCCAAACATCCCTTGCTTTTAGCAGCAAACCTGGCATGAGTGGATGGCAATAAAGCTGTTCTAAAAGGTTGATGGAGGGTGGGGGAGAGAGCCCCAAGGCTCTCCTCTGCAGAGGAAAGAATTAACACAGAGCCCAGCCCTTCTCCTGAGCTGTGTCCAAGACCAAGACCTGAGTAGCCATCTAGACCAGTGCTCATTTAACAGGACAGGGTGCTGAGGTCTGTCCCTATACTGGTCAAATGAAATGCACACGTCAGCTCTGGCCCATCCGCTATGTGGCTGAGACAGTGCCTATTAATGCTCCATCATGAAACTGGCCATTTCTAGGACATCTCTTTAGAAAACACAGTCTGGACACTTTCTCAGAGTCACTGTTGATTTTATCTGACTCTCTCATTCCAACAAGAGAAATCATTTCAATTCCATTTACATTAAATTCAAAAGCTGTTTTTCTTTTATTATTTTAAATTCAATTCAGAAGGTTGTGTTTTTTCATCCTTAATTTTTTTCATATTCCATAAAGTAGTGTTGAGCTCACAGAACTTGGCTGGCATTCCTGTTCCCTCAAATTTGGCACTCCTAGGATTTCTCATTGCTGGAAGAGGTTGAGTTTGATTTCTAAAGGAAGGAATAAGGGCTCCTGTTCTCAAGTACCTCATATGTACCAGGAATGAGGTATGTACTCCATGTACCCCACATCATTTGATTCACACAATGTGTTCCCTTTTATCCAGGCAGGAAACAGGACCTTAGAGAAGCCACATGACCTGTGAGGTTTCACACTGATTAAGGGGTAGAGAGAGGAGATTTGAACCCTGTGATTGTCCTACATGCTCAACCATGGGCCACCCTGCTTCACCTTTCCCTTGCTAGGATTTAAATACAATGGGAAGGGGTCAGACAGGAGCTAAGGCAGGGGTGAGATGAGGATGTGAAGGGAACTGAAGAAGAGGCTCCAGAGGGCTACAGGCCACGGCCTAAGGTCTAGAAAACTGCACTGGGATGGCTTGTAGCTGTCAAATGCCCTCTTATTGGAGACTCTTTGTTTTTTGTTTTGTTTTGTTTTGCCAGTCCTGTGGCTTGAGCTCAGGGCCTGAGCATTGTCCTTGGACTTTCTCAAGGCAAGCACTCTACCACTTGAGCCACAGCACCACTTCTGGCTTTTTATATGTATGTGGGGTGCTGAGGAAGTGAACCCAGGTCTTTGTGCATGCTAGGCAAGCACTCTTACCACTAGGCCAAACTCCCAGCCCCTTATTGGAGACTCTTTTTTTTTTTTCTTTTTTTATTGGAGACTCTTAAGTGAGAGGAACACCTGAGCGGTAACTTCTCTGTTCTCAGTCAATCCTCAGTGGGATCCCTGAACTGGGGAGCCAGAAGACCAACTTAAACCTGGCGTTGTTAGCTGGGGTGTCAATTCCCTCTTGAGTAATCTTTATGTTTGACTCTTAAAAACTAGGGGATGGGTCCAATAGTTTGGCCTACTGATAAGAGTGCTTGCCTAGCATGCACAAAGCCCTAGGTTCGATTCCTCGGTACCACACACACACACACACACACAAAAGCTGGAAGTGGTGCTGTGGCTCAAGTGGTAGAGCACTAGCCTTGAGCCAAAAGTGTCCAAGGACAGTGCCAGCTCTGAGTTCAAGCCCCAAGACTGTCAAAAAACAAAAAAACTAGGGGAGTTAGGCACTGATGGCCCAGGCCTATAATCCTAGCTATTCAGGAGGCTGAGACCTGAGGATCAGGACTTGAAATCAGCTGGGCAGTAAAGGCCATGAAACTCTTGTCTCCAATAAAGCTGTGGCTTAAGTGACAGAATGCTAGCCTTGAGCAGAAAAGTTTGGCACAGTGCCCCGGCCCAGAGTTCAATCCCCAGTACTGGTACCAAATAAAAAGAAACACACACACACACACACACACACACACACACACACACACACACACACACACACACACAACTAGGGGCATAGAAAGGCACCTCAGCATAAGCTATGATCTGTGGAGCTGCAAGGTGAGTTAGAGAGAGAAAAGGCTTTATAGTATCTACAGCAACCTGAAGACTACCATGACCCCATTTCACAGCTTTGGAGTCAGGCCAAACTAGCAACCCATTCAAGATCACACAGCCAGCCCATAGCAGTGCTGGGACTTACAACAGCCTGTTCTGTTACCTTGGGATTTGCAGTTATCCCTTTTGGATTCTCCTTTTTCTTTCCCTAATGCAAAATTCCCAAATAGTCAGAACCATTGGTGGTTTGCTTCATGTGTGCCCCTGTTGGAATCTCATTAGCACCAGTGCTCCCATCTGCAAGTAAGAACATGGGGCTTGGAGAAGTCAGGTCATGCTTGCATATGTCACAGGCTGATGGTAGCAAAGGCAGCTTTCAAATACAAGTTTCTTGCAGACAAGTTCTAATCACCAGATCAAAGATAATCTTTTGTTATTGTTGTTGTTACTGGTAGTGGGGCTTGAACTCAGGGCTTGGGCACTGTCCCTGAACTTTATTGCTCAAGGCTAACATTCTACCACTTTGAGCAACAGCTCTACTTCCAGTTTTCTTATGATTATTTGGAGATAAAGAGCCTCATGAACTTTCTTGCCCAGACTGGCTTTGAACCATGATCCTCAGATCTCAGCCTCCTGAGTAGCTAGGATTACAGGTGTGAGACACCAGTGCCTGCATGACAATCTTTTAGGACCCATCAGGGTCTTAACTTCACAAGAGACTGCTTTGGGGGACATTATTCAGGTAGACTCACACAGTCCTGAAACAGAGAGGCTGGCAGCACAGGAACTAGACTCTGTCTCTAACCTCAAGGATGGGCTAGGCTAGACACTAAAGTTTTATAGTCTCTGAGATACTAGATCACACCAGGAAATACTTGGGGGAAGCAGTGGCTAATAAAAGGGAGGAGCTGGGAAAAGGAGCACTAGATTGGGTTGTGAAGGATGAGCAGGAATTTTCCAGGCTGAGAAAGGCATTCCAGAGACAGTGAAATCAGAATAAGACAAGGCCTAACTGATTTCCAAAATCTGGAGAATGCAAACTCCCTAGGATGACTGGGACCAGAGAAACAAAATAGGCAGACATCTTATTAACTTCTGTTAACTCTGTGAGCAGCCCTGAGTCATGATGGCCCCTCTCTAAGCTCTCTGAGCTCTAGCTCCCCCATCTCTTAATGAGAGTAGATGTGAGAACTGGCATGATCTAAAGAGGTACTGTTACCACAGAAGTTATTACAGCTAGGTACCAATTCATGGGATGCCTTTGCCCAATGTTTTCCTACTCAATCCTTTCCCCACCCTAGAATGAAGTGAAACTCAGGCCCCATTTCCAAAAAGAGTGGCCTTGGCCACCTGAGCTGGTTAAAGCTTAGATCTAGGTGTTAAATTGACCCTATGGTAGTCTGGAAGCCTAAACGTGAATCTGAACTATACTCCCCTCTCCTATCTGTAAAATGAGAATAATGCTAGTCTCCCAGAATGTCCTAAGGACTGAGATAAAGAACTAGAAGTCTTATGTAAATGTAAAAGAACCCAAGTGTTTTAATAATTTCCCATTCTCCTTGACCAACTTGGATAAGGTTATGCCGCCAGGCTTCTGATCTGTAGCTCCTGGCTCCCCTTCTCCCTCTGTCATCCAGCAATAATATGGCAATGCTCAAAAATAGTGCTGCTCCAGTAAAGCCAGAGGTCTTATAGCACATCGTCTGTATTCCTGGATTCTACAACAAGACCTGCTTGATATGCAGAGAGCTTACCTGTCCCTTGGGGAGACAAGGGCCTGGGGAGGGGCCCTCTCATTGTCAGAAGACCACTTTCCCACAGTCTAAACCCTATCCAGTGCTTGGTTATCAACCTTCCCACTGATGTCCATTTGCTGTGCAATATCTGGCTGCTAACCACCCTCTCTGGCTCTGCCTTCCCTACTGTGTCTGTCCACATGGTTCTGGCTCCAAGGGAATCCCCTGGGATAAGGTTCAGGTTGTTCAAATGAGTTGTGGTATCAACTCAAACGATGCAACACTCACGGGACTGCTCTCAGTACTGCTCTCAAGAACAGGAAGTAGAAGCCTAGGGATGACTCCATCTGCTGTGACCTAAACAGTGTGGAGCTGACTTGCTGCTGAAGGAAGAAACTGAGCAGAAAGGATAGGTAGAAGGCAAGGGAAGGGTCCAGGCAGCAAGTCATTTTGTTTGTGAACATTAGTCACAGTGACTTCTGTAAAATAGGCATGCTGATAATGGTTAGACAGAATGTGCCTCGGGTGAGTTTTCTTCTCCCTCAGCACACCCCACATGGTATGATCCCAGATTCCAGTGAAGACTGCTCACAGCTAAGGTGAGCATGTCTGGTTTGTATGGACCTCTGGCAGACTGTGGACTTGGGACATGTAACTTAATTCCTGTAGGGGGTTAGAATATAGGGCCTCAGAATGTTAAGCAATTTTGTTCTAAGTTGGAGTGGGAAATAGGTTACTGAGCAAGGATAAAGAAATCTCTAAGCCTCAGTGAACAGTAATTTCCTCTAGCTCCTGAAGTTTCAGTACTTAGTCCTGTTTTTGAGGGGGCAGAGTGAAGGCAGGGGTGGGGAACAGAGTAACATGTGGTAGCTAGAAGCACCAGGGCCTTGGGGATAATTGTAAGGTTGGAACCAACTAAGCAGAGGCAAGGCCTCCCAAAAGATCCACCTTGGCAGCCATGAGTTCCTGGCTGATGAAGTCCCATCAGTAATGCTCAGCTTCCACCAGATGTGTTTCCTTGGGTCCTGAGTTGGAACAAACTAGCAAACAATGGGATGGGGCAGAAGAGTTGGACAGCAGAGCAGTGGCCAGAGGAAGCTAGCCACATGTATCCAGTCCTGAGGCCTCAAACTGGCCACCAGGACAACAGGACAGAGACATACTAGAGCCTTTTTCCTGTACTTTTAGCCCTGTTCTCCTGGGTAAGCACCAGGTACCCTGTACTGGCATTGTCACACTCAGAGCAGCCACTTGCAGACAACTGTGTACAAACAACCCCCAAAGGATCAGAGCTTTCTGGCAGACACAGACAGCAAGGTTATGTGCCCCTTACAACATACCTGAGCAGTTGACCTACCTCATTCACACACAACAGGTTTCCTGTCTCAATGAACCTCAAGTCTAGGGTCCATTGTTGATGCTCCCTTGAGCCTTGATTTTTTTTCATTTTCGTTTTCTTTTTCTTTTTTTTTTTTGCCAGTCCTGGGCTTGAGTTCAGGACTTGGACTTTTCGCAGGTCCTTGGACTTTCACAAGGCTAGAGCTCTATCATGTGAGCCTCAGCACCACTTCCGGCTTTTTTCTATGTTGTGTTACCGAGGAATTGAACCCGTGCATGCTAGGCAAGCACTCTACCACTAGGCCAAACTCCCAGCCCCTCTTTTTTAATCTATGAAAAAGCTCCAAACCCTACTGTCCACTAGGGCTACTATACTAATAATCTGAGACCACTAGTGTGGAAAAGTGCTGCAGGAAGAAGAGAAATAACCATGTACTTTTCTGCATCATCTTTTAACTCTAGTAGCAACATCCCTAAAAGGCAAAAGCACTCTTACTGCCTCATTTTACAATTGAGTATGCTATGGTTCCAAGAGGATAAGTCACCTGAAGTCAGACACCTGACAAGTGACAGAGCCAGGCTGGGATCCAGGAGTGCATGACTCCAGGTGTGGGCTTTTTACTTCTGCCTTCCATGCAGGGTCATAACTTTGTTTTAAAAAAAATCTTCACCAAAACAAGGATCTCTGTGGTTATTTCACAAAGCCCAAGGCAGAGAAAGGACTTCTAAGAAGCAATCCCTTTCCTCTCCACCTCTCTTTTTCCTGGTATAAAGGCTCTGCAGGCTTCTGATCTGTGCAGTCTCAGACAATCAGGATTCCTACTGTCTGGAGAACCAACCTAAGAAAGCAGGAAACTAATCTTTTCAAAGTTAACATCTTCAAGGCGTCGCGTCAGTATTTGGGTTGGATGTAATCTTGTTGTCGTAACGCAGATGAAGCCCCAAATTTAATAAGGCTAAGACAACTTGAGCAACGTAAGAACTATAACAGGATATTGCAGAGAGATTAGAGAGCTTCCTCTGGACTACATGGAGAGCAAGCAGGGCAGGAGCAGTGAGTCTCGGTCCAGGCCTGGCCTCAGAACTGGGGTGCCAGGCAGTGGTAAGTGTGGGCTCCTCTCTGTGTACTGAAGCCTGTCTCTGGAGTCTGCAGAGACTCCATAGGCTAAATTTAAACCAGCTGCAAGGATGGGGATGTTATAGTTGGATGGGGTGAGGGGAGTTTACCTCATGAAAGCACTGTAGAAATGCTGCTGGGAAGATAATAAAAGGATTAACTTCTATGTTAGTGAGCCACTTAACTCCTCAATCACAATGTCTCATCTATTTCCTGCTCTCCAGATACTGCAGGTCCAAGATTCCTTTGTCTATTACAGTGCATGGTAGCAGAGGCCTGTTCTAAGAAGTTAATAATTTTACAGGGAAGGGCAATTTATCTGGGTGCAGGCTAAGGCCTGTTCTATCCCCTGGTTACCTACAGTGCCAGTAATGTAGACCTTTAGATTTTTCCTTCTTCAACTGTAAAACACCCAGATTTCACCAGTGTGCTGGGATGTCACCCACTCTAGGAAGCCCTTCTTGACCCTGCAAATTTCATCTGGGACATATCACTTAGCCTGATCCCCAATAGCTCAGGGACACATCCCTGAGTATAAGTCTCATCCCTAGTGTGACAGACTCAGACCTAGATCCCCAGAGCTGGTCAGGGGCCAAGAATAAGCCAGTATCCTATGGAGTATGAAAGCAAACCAGGTCCCAACAGCCTAGCCTGGGAGAGAAATCCTGAGATTGCACTGAGAAGCATGGTCTTCTGAGACTAGGCCTCTGTTTCCACGCTGGAAAACAGGCAGCAAAGGCATAGGTAAAGGCCCAAATGCCTAACATGAATATTACTAGATCTACATGGAAAACCTCACTATAAGGCCACTGACTACATCACAGTGTCACATAGGAGTCCTCAAACTACAAGTTTTCCACTTAGGCTTCCATTAACACTGTGGGCTCCTGGACCAGCAGTAGGTACCCCCAGTGATACCATGAACTTCTCCAGGGAAGAAAAATTGGATGGGGAATTGTAGCTTATTTCCAAGGCCTCAGGGAAAAAGATGTCAGTCTCCAGAAGTCTTAGCCTGGGGACACTATAGCACATCTCTTCCAAGGTAGGACATGTTTCCATCAACTATGGTGACAGATGAACTTGGGCATCTTCAGGAACTGGCCCAGCCACAGCATGCGTGCGTGTGCGTGCATGAGCACGTGCGCGCGCGCACACACACACACCCCAGCACACTGTCAGCACAAAGGCACATGGTAAGTCAAATTCTCAGCCTGCTCCATCCAGCCTCTCCCACTACCTCTCCACATACCAGAGTGCCAACCCAGGCCCCTCTTTCTCTTGTCCTCAGCATGAATTGTTCTCTGCTGACTACTTGGTTATGAAGTGAACCCTTTCTCATCTTCCAAGGACTAGAGATTTGATCCAGTATATCCCTAGTTCATTGTGTCACAGGCAGAGGGAAGCTGTGGGTGAGTTAATACTGAAGTTACCAACTCTTTTTGCCTTCTGTTTCCTGCTCCCTCAAATGCAACCAGGAACTCTGAGCAAGAACCCTAGCTCCTCCCAGGTTGAATGCTCAGCAGTAGTGTCAGCACACAAGCGTAGAGAACTTGACTTTAACTATGGCACTAGCTCCTGCAGATCAGGCACTGCTGCCTAGTGCCTGATTGGCCATGCCTAGTTGGCCATCCTTCTTGCCCTACAGAGTACCTAGAGGCATAGCAAGTATTTCTGCTGAAGGGGGAAAGGCCAGATGAGACACAGCAGTTTGGCAAACAGTATTAAGGACTAATGTTCCTGGCCTCTGACACAAGTTTCAACCATAGAAAGCACAGGACACAAAATGATTTATCAGAGAGCTTGACACTAGGGTGCTCAGGCGCGTGCGCGCGTGTGTATGTGTGTGTGTGTGTGCATGTGTGTGTGCGCGCGCGTGCATACGTACACATACACATGCATGCATATCTGGTATGTGTACACATACATTGTTTTTCCCCATACACTTTAAGATTCATTTCCATTCGGAGCTCTGCTGGTATTATGAAGAGCCTTAGATGCTAATCCCTAATCTTGGCTCTAATCCTGCCCTGGGACCTACATTGCTCTAGGGGTGAATGCCTGTGAGGACCAGGAGGTACTTGGTGAAACCAAGGCTGTAGGCAGTCCAAAAGAAAGCCTAGGAACTTCTCTGTGTAGGATGCTGGCTGGTGGCCAGTGCTACAAGAGTATGAGATTCCCATGGGTTATCTGCCTTCAGAAAGTGGTACAGGTAGCATGTGCATGTAAAAGAGAAGGCTGGCCAAGTCTGGTTTGACCTGGAGCTCATGTGGCACCATGCCATGTGACATGCTAGAGAACATCTAATTTATATCCACTATGGCACCATGGGTATGGGAGACCTGGTGAGAACACATGGTACTGCCTAGATTCCTGATGATGGGAATCTGATCACCTTGACCACTCACCACATCCCAGCCTGGGGCCTTGTAGGTAATTTCCTTTTCTGGGGAAGACTTTCCTGGGGCAGTAAGACAGTGCAGTCTCTCCCCTGGGCTGCCCACAGCTAGGCATATGGCTCTGAGGTTAGGGGAAAACTTGGCCTTGGGAACTCACCATACACTTGTTGGGCTTCTCCCCCGAGTGTACCCTCATGTGGATGAGCAGCTTGTAGCGAGCGTTGAAGGGCTTGTAGCGGCGCACACAGCCAGCCCAGAAGCAGGTGAAGTCTTCGCCCTTGCGCTGATCAATGTGGCTCTTCTCGATGTGCCGCACCAGCTCCTCCTGCTGCTCATAGGCTGCACAGCAGTCCACCCAGCGGCATGTCTGCCGCCCTGCCACCATCCGACCTGTCAACCCCAGTCCAAGGCCTCCAAGGCCCGAGCCAGCTGGCAACTGAGGCAGCGGGTAGGGGGGTGGTAGGCCCTGCTGGTGAGGCACAAAGAGCTCTGAAAACTCGTCCATGGGCTCCTGCTTCAGAAAGCCTGATTTTCCACATGTTTCAAGCTGTAAATTGCCCTCATGGCTTTCAGTGGATATAGAGCTAGACCGGGCCCGTTTAGGAGGGCACCCAAGGTCTCCTGGTAGGGGGGGGCTCCGGAGTCCATTTACACAAGTGACTAGGGCTGTCTGGGTGGACCGTATAACTGGAGTGACATCAGAGGAGGTGCAGGATGAGGAGGTGGCTGAGGAGTTTGGGGGCAGGCCCAAGAGGCAGCATCGCTTCAGGCCGCTCTCAGGAAGATGAGCCTCCAGCTGGGATTCAAAGCTTGAGTTGGGCTCACTACCCAGAATATAGCAAGAAGGCACAGGATTGGCAAGGCCTCGGCCTGGAAGGTCCAGGTCTGTGTGCAGGTTGGTATTGGGTGGGGCCCGGCAGTGGGTCAACAGGGGTGTACGGACTCCAGCCATGGCCTGGTAGTCAGGCAGAGCCTCCTGCTTGATATGCTGTGCAGTTGGGAGGCTACCATTCACATACATGGCTTGGGGCCTGGGTGACCTGAAAGACAGTGGTGAGAGAAATCATGAGAAGGTAGGCACTCCTCAATGGAAAGGCCCAAGAAGGGGATGGAGGTAAAGCTGAAGATGAGAGCAAAAAAGTCTGAGAGTGAGAAGAGAAAGAGGCCAGAGATTGACTGAGAACAGGCAGGAGAGCAAAAGGGAGCAAGTGGATATAACGGTCAACTGGGAAGAGATGATAAAACAGAGCCTCTCTGCTTTCTTCTTGACAGACCTCTGCCCTATAGAAGATGCTGGGTTTGACATATGCAGTCGTATCTGGGTTTTCCTTCTCCAAACTATCCTAAATATTCCTGTTTTGAGTTTACTAATGCTTGTGAGAAGCCACATCATTGAAGTGGGTACATGCACCTCTACATGGCTATCTTTCTGTTTCCTGTAAGCCCCTGGCAAACAGTAGGATCTTGACCAAGCATCTTTATGTCAGCAGGCTCAGAAAAATCCTTGTACCTACTATGTCTCAGTATCCCTGCTTGCCCCCCAACCCAAGCATATTAGGTGAGATCCTAAAGCTCTGGTCCTCGACCTATGGGGAATATTCACAGAATACAGAAGATGAGTAGGAATGGGCACATACCTGTTAAGGTAGGGGAAATGAATCAGCCTCTCACAGGCAGTAGGGTGAGTTCGGGATGGTGAGGATCCTGTGGAGAGAAATAGGCCCTGGTGGCAAGTGGGTCCAGGGCCCTCAGCCAGGTCCAGGTCCAGAAGGCTCTTCTCTGAGCCTGGAGTGCAGTGGCCATAGCTCCCATTCACTAGACAGACAAGAGGGGAAAAGAGAGATTCAAGTGAGTATGGATAGTTGCAAAAGGGTGCAGAGAACAGGCAACTATCAAGGTACCTGAGCATCACATATGACAGGCATCTGAAGCCATTTGCGGTGCCTCTGTTGTATCTTAGACACAGTGATAATCTTATTTAATTCACATAACCACCTAACAGCCTCTGTAGTAAAATCCCCAGTTCTCAGATGCAAATGCTAAGGCTCTAGTGAGTAAATGATGACTACACAAATTTTGGGTACTTATTGTGTACCATATACTATTATAGGAGCAAGAAACACAAGCCAAATTTATGGTGCCTTCTATTATCACCACACCCTGCTCACTACAGTAGTGCTGCATTTGTGCTGACATAAAAGCAAGCCCAGGAGCCCGTGGCAATGTGGGCACGTGTATGCCAATGAGGTAGATCTGCTGCTACTGGTACCAATGTAGCATCTACAGTGTTACCCAATCCACATATCACTACAGAAAGATACTCATTCTCGTGGTTCTCCAATAGCCTATCTATACTATTCATGCCCTTCCTCTCCCTGGGTTCTGTGAAGGTTAACTGAAGCAAAAGATAGGAAAAACCTTGAAGAACTACACAAAGAAACAAAAAATGTAAGAAATGGCTGCTATCAGCTTCTGTCTTCTCTCAGGTAAGCACAATCAATCTGTAAACTATTTGGGGGACTTGTTTCCTGTTCATCGAGGGGTGATGCTAAGGCATGAAGAGGATGGGCTCTGGAGCTCTCAGACCATGATGTGAGTTCATTCTCTCCCCAGAACTCCACAGGTATACACATCCCTGTTGTGGCTGAGCCTTCCTCCCCAACTCAAGGGCAGCGGTCACCCCCAGCCCTCCAGAATGATGTAGGGTTTGAGCAGAGAAAGGAAATCAAAGAGTAGGTACAGAAGTGCCAGATGTGAAAGTTACACAGAGTTGTAGAACTGTTAAGTGCCTTAACAGATGTAATAAGGCCTTATCAACAGGCCTGTGTATCCTCCAACACAACACCGTCAATCCTGAGAATTTAGGCCCTTAGGATGAGAAACAAAACCAAAACCAAAACCAAACTGATACCAGATCATATCAAGCCTCTTAGCCAGAGATAAGACTGCAACATGAAGCACCAGTATAGTGTGTGCCTGCTACAGACTCATCTGGGCTCTACTTCCCTCAAAGGCAGGCATGAATATTATCATCCCCATCTGACAGAGGAGAAAACTGAGGCCCTGGGCAGTCACACTGTTCTCCCAAGATCACATGACTAGTCAGCTTCTGAGCTGGGTTAGACTCAAGCATCTTAGTTGCTACACACTAAGTGGCCTTTTAGTGAGACAACACCCAGGGATACACCTGTCCTACTCTAATCCTAGCTCACCCCAAGCCAGTCCTTACAGTACACAGCTCTGTGTTGAGGCTAGGTAATTCTAACTTGAAGACCAACGGCCCAAGGCTCTGGACAGGCCTCAGTGTTCACCACCCAGCCCTTTACAGTTTGCACCAATGGCAAGGTCCATGGCAGGCATGGGGCTCTGGCAAGCTGTGGAAGGGGGTTCAGATAAACATCTGCTCTGTACCACATTCCCTGCTTGAGCCTACTCTGTCCTGCTGTGAGGAACATGCTCTCTGCTGGCCTTGGCAGCTGTTCGGCCAGCCCTTCACAGGCTTATTTTTTAATAACTTGGTTGTTTTTTAATTAAAAAGAAATCCCTGGTAACAAATGCGAATGGCCTGAATTAATGAGAGCAGGCTCAGCTCGTTTAACTCTGTCTCTGCTTGGCTGTCCTCGCCTTTCCAAATCATTTCTGCATGCAATTTTATTGTCCCATTGAGGCAAACCCTGGGACTGGGGCCTCAGAAAGCTGTGGATAATTTTATGACCATTAATAGCATTTGGAACAGAGAGTGCTTAATCATCGCGCGGGTTGTTTCTCTGGGGTCTTTCCCAGAGTCCGAGCTGTTTCACTAGGGGTGGGTGCAGTTCTGGGCTTTCTTTGAGGACCTATCAGGCCCTTTGGGGACCAGTGGGTCACTTGTCCCCTCCTTCACATAGGAGGATATGTGTGGTGGAAGAAGTTGGAGCCAGGAACAGCAGTGAGTAAACGAGCATTTAGCCCTTTTTTAAGAGTTCCCAGTGTTCAGTCAAAGCAATCTACATAGCCAGTTCCCAGAAGGAGAAATCCAAAGCTTATAGAGTTTCTGTGCCTCTGACCAGGCTCAAGGGACTATAATGGACAAGGCCATGACCTAAATCTGGATCTTTTCAACTTCAAGCCCCAAGCTCTGTTCTGCTGCTTCTTGGTTAACTTTACTGGGACATCTGGAAAGATCAGAAAGGTTACATAATTTGCAAGGTCACACAGGTAGTGATAGACTTGATGAGATCAAACTCATCAACTCTGTGGGAAAACAACATTATCAACAATTCATTAGGCCTATGAGCTGCTTCTCTGCTGGAGACAGAGGGTTTCCTCCAATAAATCTTGTGGGAGGGACAGAGGGAGTCTCTTGAGTTTCAGTTGGCGCTGGCTAGTATTCTAAGCCCAATCTAGCCTTTGCCCCTGTACCAGCCCAGTGTCTTGGGGAAAACTGTTGTTCTCCCAACATACAGCAGGTCACAGTACTGGCAAGTGTCTACTCAAAGTTGTATAGCAATGTTTGGCAAGCCAGGGTCCAAGCCTATGCCAGACTCTGCCCCAGACCTACCTTTGCAAAGACTGGAAATTAAGCCAGAAATTGTAGTCTATGTTCCAGAAATACTGCTGCCACTGGAACAGTGGGGGTGCTACTCACCCTGGTCTCCTAGGGACACTGTGGGTACTGTCTCCTGCCTGATGGAGTCAGGCCTCTCTGTTCCCAGCGTTGTCACAGACCCAGATGTAAAAACCCACTGTTGTTTATGCTCTATTTACAGGAATCAACAATGAACTTGAGGGATTTATACTGGTCATCCTGACACCCTAAGACCAGGGAGAGGGGCTGACACCAAGAAGGGCTTGTACCTGGCTTTCTCCATGAAAATTAAGTTCCTTTGAAAAGCTGGAGAATAATGGAACCTTGAATTTATTTTTTAAAGTTGGTAAGAAACTCTAGATTATCAGTGCTAGAATTGATCATATGTTATATTAACACACGAAGAAACTGATCCAGAGAGGGAACGTGCCTTCCACAATCATATAGCACATTCTCAGCAGAGCTTGGATTGGTACTTCTGAAGCAAGGTAAGGATTTGATCTGGTTTCCATGTCCAACCTCAGTTTACTTATCTGGGCAATGGCACTGATACCTAACTCAGAGAATTGTGGCCACAGGGAAGGTTACATTTGGCAGGGTGTCTCACTCATAATAAGCCCACTATTAGTAATAATGATTATAACTACTTTATTTCTCCTCAAGTCTACAGCAGGAGGGAAGAACCATGTTTGAGATACATTTTAGCCCCAAGATGCATTTTAGTTTGGCCCTGAGACCAAACTCAGAAGGACAACAAAAACCCTAAGACGTGGAATTTACCAAATGGTCTGACTGTGTACCCCGAATGAAGTCTCAGCTAGCAAACCTGAAGCAAATGGCTCCAGTTACACCCCCAGAGAGCTTGGCAAATTACCCTAATGACTTGGCTATAAAGTGGCACCACATATAAGGTGACTCCCACAAGAATGTTAATTTGTGATGAAGCCTGCCAAGTCTGTACAAGAGTGGACAATGCTGCATTCAGCATACTGGGCCCAGATGCTCCTCCTATAGCCTTGGTAGTGGCTAAGAAGGTCTACTGGCCTTCTTAGCTAGTAGACCCAGTGCTGACCAGGTACTAGTCTAGAGATAGGATACCACACTACAGTTTGCAAAATAAATTTCACAATCAGAAACTGTTTGCTATAAAAGGCCAAGCAGGAAATAGCACAGGTTTTTATAGGAATCTATTCTCTGCCACTCTACCATCACACTGTGAAATGTAGCCATAAACAACCTGAAAACAAGTGACTCAGGCTGTGTTCCAATAAAACTTTATTTAGAGAAGCAGATCCATGATTTTAGACTGTCAGTCTGCCCACCCCTGAAGCCATGAAGGAGAGAATCAGAATTAGAAGCAATCACCTTGTTGCATCTGTAAAATGGGGATCTTTACAGGGTGCAGACTATAACATGAAATCCAACACTGAACACAGTGATAGCACTGGTGGGCATTCAGTCAATGGACATGCCTTCAGTTTGGCTCTAGGACCCATATCCTGACTCTTCCACTCATTCTTGATGCCTTGCTATAACATGTCCTTACCACCAAATCAGGGGCCTGACCTTCCCACATCCTTATAGCCCCGTGGAAGCTTGGATCCTCCAGAATGTTCCTTAGTGTCAGTCCTCCCTGTGCAGCCTCATCACTCAACTCTCCAGCAGTCCTGTGTGTCACGCAGGGTACCTTCTGCTCACCACAAGGCCCAACACTCCAAATGTTCCATCTTTATCGCCACATAGATAGCTTATAATCCTCTGCACTGCCACTGTGCTAAAGGTGCCATTACAGTCCTGCCTCCCCTATAGGTCTTTTTTTTTTTTGCCAGTCCTGAGCCTGAGCTCAAGGTCTGAGCACTGTCCTTGGGCTTTCCTCAAGGCTAGTGTTCTACCTTGAGCCACCGCAACACTTCTGGCTTTTTCTATGTATGTGGTACCAAGGAATAGAACCTGGGTCTTCGTGCATGCTAGGCAAGCACTCTACCACTAGGCCAAACTCCCGGACCCCCTATAGGTCTTTTAAAGCCTCCAGACCAGGATCTCCCCAGAATTTCCATGGGCAGGACATTTCAAGATGTGATTTTTGTCCAACTTCTCCACACACAGAAGACAGCAGGGCCTACGCTGGAAGAGGAGTTACTCTAGTCTTGCACTGCAGGCATATTTTCTAGATACCTGGGCTCCACTAGTAACACGCTCCTCATTGCAGCACATAGCCCTGCAGAAGGTAGGCTAGAAATGCAAGGAGACTGCCAGCTGGGTGAACTGCCTCACTTTCACTTTCAAGGGTGCTGTTTGCCAAACATGGCTTCAGGGAACTAGACAAGCTCTTGTTGCAGATACCCCTAGGTTGAAGACTCAGAGGTTGAAGCCCCAGTCTACCATTAGTTTCAGGGCCAGATAAAGTTACTTTACCCATCTGAGCTTTAGTTTCCTCATGTAAAATGGGGGTACTAATCCCAGCGGCAGTATACATCCCTGAGAAAATGCCTGTAGAGCTAGTGCCTGATGTCACTGGCACTTTAAGAAAGGCCCCTCTGTTTTGGTCACTCAATAGGCAAGGAAAAAAAAATCACAGCTTCACTGGGACAGACCTGCTCTCCTGGCCAGTAGCCATAGAAGAAAAGCCTCAAACCTGAGTCCAAGGAGACGCGCCACAACCCTTTATCAGGAGTCTGAGTAAGGGCTCTGCAGGCTTAGCCTCCCTTAGCCTCAGCTTTTCACTCTGAGCAGCAGAAGTGCTAGAACTAGGTTCTAGGTAACCAGACTGGGAAGCAAGGATACCACAGAAACACTGAAGCTCAGGAAACATAGGACCTCTTAGCTCTTAGGGTAGGAGAGGGTGAATAGCTCAGCTAGTCATATGGAAGATATGTAGTAATCAACTTCTAGGGCCCAATCTGGATCATCCTGGTGCTTTATTATTCCCTTTATCCTATTTATGAAACCCAAAAGCTTAGTGGTCAACCAGGACCTTCTTTTTTTTTTTTTGCCAGTCCTGGGCTTGAGCTCAGGGCCTGAGCACTGTCCTTGGACTTTCTCAAGGCTAGAGCTCTACCACTTGAGCCTCAGCACCACTTCCGGCTTTTTCTATGTATGTGGTACCAAGGAATCGAACCCCGGTCTTCATGCATGCACTTTAACCACTAGGCCAAACTCCCGGCCCCAGCCAGGACCTTCTTAAGGAAGAAAATCTGAATGAGGGATAGCCAGGCTTTCTCCTAAGTCTTAACATCCCAGCAGGATGATATAGACAAGCCTGGCTACTTGCTGGAGCCACTTTGGGGTGTTCACAGCCATCATGGGGCCTGTAACTTGTTTAGGGCATCCACAGCAGCAGCTCCTGATAGTTGAGGCCTCACACCAGGCTTATGGTTGCCCACCATCTTTTATCCCAGACTACAAGAACCCCATAAATTCCCCCTTTAAAGCTAAGCTAGATTTACAGGGACTTGGGCCAATAAAACCTGAGCAGGCTCACCTCTGGACAACACTGCAAAGAAACCGAGCTGGCCCACAGTTCTGTCCCAGGTTGGGCCAGGAAGGGAAAGGTGCAGGGCTGGTCACAAATGCAGGCATAGATCTGTGTATATATGAACACATAGAAGAGACATCTCTTCCCCCAGACTCTCTTCTGTCACCAAATCAGCACATACTATTATTAAAAAGAGTAGAACAAAGCTAGGCAATAATTAGGAAGTATCTTTCTATAAGGCCACAGCAAATATGGGGAATGAAAACAGACATGTTTATGTTACTTTCCCATGCACATGTATACATTTTTTAATTTTACAAAATAAGAATAATAGGAAATATATATTCTTTTTTTCTTTTTAATTTAATGATGAATTATGAGTACCAAGTCAGTGAACTACCTGTTATGTGCCATGTGTAGTCCTTGGCTCTTCCCATGCTCATCTTGCCAACCCTGTTTTCCAGAGGCAGAGGAAGGAGTGTGATGATATCAGCAGCTGGTAAACAGTAAATCATAGTGTAAGGCCAGCTTCATCAGTTTGGAAGACACTATTAACCTAGACATTCTATATCAATAAGGGCTTTAGAGTAGAGGCAGCCAATTGTTTTCCCAGTGTATGAGTCTGTTGTAACTACTATTGACAAAATACTATAACCTGGATTGGTAAACAACTGAATTTTATTTTCTCACAGTTTGGAAGGCTGGAAGTACAAGATCAAGGTATGTGACTATGTTCTAATGAGGGCTATCTTCTTGGTTTGAAGACAGCTATTTTTCCCATGCTATCACATGGCCTTGGCTTAGTACATTCATGCAGAGGGAAAGAGCAAGAGAGAGCTCTGGTGTTTGTTTTATTTTGGTCAGTCATGGGGCTTGAACACGGCCTGGGCACGCTTCCTGAGCACTTCAGCTCTACCACATTGAGCCACAGCACCACTTCCAGTTTTCTGGTGGTTAATTGGAAATAAGAGAGTCAAGCTGCTAAGTCCAGGCTGGCTTTGAACCTCGATCCTCAGATTTCAGCCTCTTGGGTAGCTAGGATTACAAGCATGAGCCACCAGTGCCCGGCTGGTGTCTTTTCTTATGAGGATGTTTAGTTTTATTGGGTAGAGAATTGTCTTTATGACCTCATATAACCTTAAATACTTCTCTTTTTTCCCAAATAAAGCAATACTGAATGTTAAATAGCATATGAATTTGGAGTGGGAGGAATACAAACATTGCATCCCTGACATCCTAGTATTTAATCTTTCCCTTCTTTACAGAGTTCTTTATTTCCTCTCTCAAGCTCGAGAAGGGGAGAGGCAGCATAGTATAGCAGATAAAGTGTAGATTGTGGGGCCAGATTGACTAGATTTAAATCCTGGCTTTCCCATTTATTGGCCCTGTGATCTTGTGTAGGTCAAACAACTTAGCTTGTCTGTGTAAGTTTATAAAGTTGAGATTGTTCATGTCCATATATAAAGTATGTGGAACTGGACCTGGCAAATAGTAAGCACTATTAAGGGTCTGCCATCCTTGTTCTCAATCCAGGGTGAGCTATACCTGATCTCATCTCCTCAGCTATAGTGCCATTGGGACTAACTGGGACACAGGCATGTAATACAAGCTGTTTTGTTTGTTGTGATTTGGTTTTGTGTTAGTACAGGTCTTTGAATTGAAAGTCCTTAGGTTTTTGCTCAAAGCAAGCTCTCTACCACTTGAGCCACATCTCCATTTCTGACTTTTTGCTTAGAGATAAGAGTCTCACAGATTTTCTGGCTAGCTTTGAGTCACGCTTCTCAGATCTAGGCCTTCTGAGTGGCCACAATTATAGTCATGAGCCACTAGCACCTAGCTTACCAATTAGTTTTATTAGCAAGAAACTTAGAACATCTTCTGTGACTGGGAGTGGATAAGGAAGCACATGATGCCAGCCAAAGCCATCTTAATGTTCTAAGGGAGTTAGCATGAAGACAATGCCAATAAGCCAGGGTACCTTGACAAGAATGGCAAAGAAACTGTATATCAGCACTGAAGCACTAAGAACTTTTCACATGAGGAGTTAAATTCTTATAGTGTTCTAAGACTCTCAGATGAATTTCCTATAACTTACAACCCCCAAACAAATTCCTTTAAACATATTTTTATTAATGCAATCATATTAATATTTTATTGAATTATTACAATTTATATACACTCTCACTATCTTTTTGTTTTTGTTTTGTAGGACTGGGTGGAGTTTGAACCTAGGGGCTCATTGCTAAGCATATGTTCAACCACTGAGCCACAGTTCCATTAGGGGCCTGTTCCAGGCCCAGATGTGTGCCTGGAACATGATCTTTCCATTTTTAGGCATCTTAGCTGAGATGTCAGGTGCTCAACATCATACCCAGCTTCTGTTGAGATAGTCTTTCAGATTGTTTTTTTTTGCCAAGGACTGGTCCATAATCACAATCCTCCCAATTCCACCTTTAGCCTTCTAATCATCCAGTGCCATGACATTCAGCTATGGGGTGAGATAGTGTCTCAGGAACATTTCTTCCTGGATTGAGCTTCAAGCTATGATCCTCCCATTCTTCATCTCCCAAGCTATTAGGATTACAAGTTCTGACTACAAACTATCAGCTCAAGTTTTGTTTTTAACTTGAATATTATATTTAGTCTACTTATCTGATTTATATTTAACAGAATTACCATATTGTGTTAAACCTACATCCTTCCTATTTGTTTATTTCATTTATTCTAAGTTCTTTATTTTCTTCACTTTAACTTTCTTTTTTTTTTTTTTGGTGGGTTATGAGGCTTGAACTCAGCCTAGGTGCTGTCTGTCCCTGAGCTCTTCAGCTCAAGACTACCACCCTACCCTTGAGCCAAGCCCCACTTCCCATTTTCCAGAGGTTAACTGGAGATAAGAATCTCAGATCCGGGACCGGGAGTTTGGCCTAGTGGTAGAGTGCTTGCCTAGGATGCATGAAGAGCAGGGTTCAATTCCTCGGTACCACATACATAGAAAAAAGCCAGTAATGGAGCTGAGGCTCAAGTGGTAGAGCTGTAGCCTTGAGAAAGTCCAAGGACAGTGCTCAGGCCCTGAGCTCAAGCCCAGGACTAGCAAAAAAAAAAAAAAAAAGAATCTCAGGTCCTTTTGTTCATGGGCTGGCTTTGAATCCTGATCTTTAGATCTCAGTCTCCTGAGTAGCTAGGATTACAGGCATAAGCCACTGTGCCCCAGCTCATTTTAATTTTCTTTTGGATTGTTTTTTTAATTCCATTTCTCCTTTTATTAGCTTATTAGATATATACTTCTATTATTAGTGGTCATCCTTGACATATTAACAGTTTAACAAAGATTAATGTTTTTACTAATTCATCATAGAAGATACATTCATAAGGATTACATTAATGGAAAGAACAGGATTTGAGATTCCATATGTATATATATATATATATATATGTGTGTGTGTGTGTGTGTATGTATATGCACACACATATGTGTGTATATGTAAGTATATCATAATAGTAAAAAGAATGGAAAAACAATACATAGAGTATTAACAATTCCAAAACTTAAGATTTGGAATTTCCATACATGTGGGGCTCTAAAACTCTTATTCTCTTATTCTAAGATGATATCATTCTTTGAAGCTAAGCATTTCAGTGATTGTGGGTCCACGATTCAGTAAAGGCATGAGTCAGAAACAGTAGAGTCTCTGACTCAGAGGTTATCAAACCCACTGATTCCTCGAGTGCACTTCTGAGAATGCCCTGCAGCCCCTCATGAGCCCTGGCCTGGTCCAAGTTACCAGGGAAAACAATGATGGTCACCAAACACTTGTTTGTTTTTATCAAAAACCAAGGATAGTAATGGGATGAGAAAAAAAATCTAGAGGAAATGGCTGACTGAAACATAAAACAAAAACCAAAATGTTTCCCTTTTTTTCCAGTAAAAACAGTGCTATAATTGTTAATGTCAGGTAAATACTTATGATTTCATGTTTAACCTTTTTTAGCCCTCTCTCCTTAAATCAGGCTAATTATTTTACTTCTGTATCTATGTTGGTTTCCCCCTACATTGATGAAATGGTCCTTTACACTGTCGGAAAATACTAAGTCCAAGTAAAAAGACATAATAGAGATGGGGCAGGCAGTGCTGTGCAGTACCATGCACCTGGAGGACCATGATGTTAGGGCACGACAGGACTCACTCACATCTTGTGTCTCTTCAAGAATCAGTAGCCCTGATTGAGAGAATACAGATACTACCTGGCAGAATTTTCCCTCTTTATAATGGACCAAATCAATACACATTCAAGCAGAAATCATCCTTGAATTTTACTGTTTTTCAGGCCAGTGGTAAAATTCTTTCTTGATGCTGGACCACAGCATCCAACTGAACCTCCCTTGGTCACAAAGGGAACCAAGTGACATTTTATAACAGACTGTGTGCCAAAGCTAGGATGCTCACTAGGTTAGGAGAAGCAAACACATTTCTACTGTGGGTATTTTTAACCTATAATGGTTTAAGCAAGATGTAATCTCATTGTAAGTCAAGGAATGTTTATACCACTATCCTGTGGAGGACTCAGGCATCCTAATGCCACAGAAAATGGCACATGCAGAGATGTTCAAAATTTCTACACTTGATTTTAAAAAAAGTGTTTTTTTTTTTAACAGAGTGGCCAGAAAGACTAGAAAATTCTACAGGGGAAACCATAGCTTTAGTGGCTGAAACCTCTCTCAGTTCCAAATAGATCTGAATCCACCAACTCTGGAACCACTCCTTCAGGACCAGCTCTGTGGCTTGACCCTGTTTGTTCCATGCCCCCTCTCTTCCTGTCCCTTCCCCATGCCCTAAATCTGTGCCCTCAGCTCCCCTGAGCACAGGTTGTCCATTTGAGATCTCCAGTAACATTCTACCTAGAGGCACTTTGGAAATCACTAGGTAGAGGGTTTGGGCGGCCGCAGTGCCTGAGACACACAGTCATTTAGGGTGAAGGAGTTGTCTCACCACTAAGGGCAGGTTAGTCCTATATTAACTTTGTAATAGCTTGCTAGGTATTCGACATATCTATCAACAAGTAACCTGATCATGGGATCCTGAAACATAGGTTTATTTTACGCATGAACACAAAGTACTTTTTCATGGTCTTAACATACACTAAATTTTCCAGGCATGGAACTTCCATGTAAATTAGGCAAAGATTGTACTGAGTTTTGTTTGGAATTTGACCAAGGGTTGTTCACTAGTTCTGAGACTCACGTCACCTCAGTCACACTGCCTGTGACTTTATGTGATGCTGCACACAGGTGTGAGTCCCCAACTTCACCCGTCACCCAGCACACTCCTGCCTGAATGTGTATACATGGAAACACACACTGGCAAGTTATTACCCTTTCTTTTTTATATTACAATTGAAATACTATATGGAATTTTTCTCAATGATGGTACAGGTGAGTTATGAATTTCATGCTGGGAGTGTAAAGGAGACAGTACCAAAAAGAAATCTTGTTAGAGAAAAGAATATGCTGTGGAGAACCTCTGGTGCATGCCAGCTCCTCATTCTGCAGAGGGGAAAACAGGGTCCCTGCAAGGTCACAAAGCAAGTATAGCAGGATCAGGATTTGGTCTAAGTGTAGCTGACTCTGCCTTTCAGAGACACTTCAAGGCAGGCTAGTCTAAATTTCTTAAGAGTCTAGACCTATTTCTAGATCCAAACACAGATCTTGAACTCCAAAGTAGTCATAGAAAGGCAGGTACATAGTTTCATGTGGGCACATAGTTTCAAGGTGAGTTGGTGGCATAGGCCCTTTGCAGGGAGATCGGGGTGGGTGTGTGGTAGACTGACTCTAAGAAAATCCAGGAGAAGTACACCTGAGGAGGATCTTAGCAGGCTCAGGTGCTGGGCACCTGAGGCTCACCTTCAATCCACCCTGCCCCCAGCTTCTCCTCCTTCCATTGCCCTCTGTTCTAAACTCTTTTCTCTCCTTTAGCCCCCACTCTGACTACCTTCACCTTACTTCAAACCACCAGGAGACCTAGACAAGTCTCTTCTCCCCTCGGAGTGAGACCCATTACTCCACCACAGTCAAGATGATTTTTTTAAATCATGAGACTCTGACTCTCACAGCCCAGAGATGATCTGTAAATAGTTGAACCACACAAACAGGACCTCAACCTTCTAGCTGTTGACATTGTTCCAGCCTGTCTCCTGCATTTCCTAATACCTGTGCCAAGATGCTCAAACTTGCCCCATCTACCCTGTTCATCCTCTTGTATCCCAGCCACTCAGGTAGAATTCAAACTCACAGCATTAAAGACACCAGCACTCAATGAATTGAGCTAGGAGTCATTTTAATAGCTGCACAGTGACTGCTCCTCACCTTCAGGCTGGTAGAGAACAGCCCCAAGCTTCAGTAAGGCTGAGTGTTAAAGGTAGACACCACATGCAGGTGGTCATAACCACACGCAGGTGGTGGTCACTGAATGATATCACCATATGATGCCCTAAGTCAATGACCACAAGGACAAAACCACATACAGATGGTCGAAGCAGATTAAATTATAAAAACAGAATATGGCAGCTAAGCTTGACAGGTTATTACAATCCCTGTCCTTGTCATCCTATCAACACAATGTACCCTTACCACTTCCTCTATGCCACACAGCCCTGTGTTCACACCCTCTCTGAATTCTCTTTGCTATGTATAGTAGAGATCCACATAGAAGTGCATCATTGCTAATTCAGAGAAATGTAGAAGTAATTCCACCAGGTGAGAGTCAGGCCAGGCCCCGAGTGACACAGAGCATCTGTGTGGCTAAGAAAGACATATTAACAGAAGACACTGTACAAAAGGAAATGTACTCTTTACCTGACCCATGTAATAGTGATCTCACTGTATATCACCTCTACAAATAACAATAAAGTAAATTAATTATTAAAAAAGAAGAAACCATGCAAGGTATGACTTTACATTTGTGAAATATATGGTTTATAATATTTTTAAAGATCCACTTAACAGCCAAGACAGACCAGAAGATTCTATGATATAGACACCACTGCAGCTTCAACATCTCTGTCAGCTGAAACTCACCAAAGTCCCTCATAAAATGAGGAACACAAGGAACATTCCCAAAAATGTGCTTGAAGAACTATGACTGGCACCCAAACAGTGTGCAAACTGTGTTTGCACTCCAAACTGTAGTGGGCCTGCTGTAAGAAGGATACAGAACGGGGTGGACCAGAGTCTACTGCCCTCACTTTTGATTCTACAAGGGAAATGCAGCTATGAAGGGGCAGCCGTTGAAACACTGCCATGAGGGAATTTGTCCTCCATAAGGGGTCATCATACTTCAACTCCATGGGGACCAGACCTGGTACGGTCAAGAGACCAGGGAAAGAAACCCTGCTCAGGAAAGAAGAGAAGGAGACTGTACAGGTGCCTCTGTATGTTTGTGTCTCTTCTGATCCCAGCAGTATGAACTGTCCAAAGGCTTTGTGACTATGAGGAGGGTGCTGTTGCCTCTTCCCTCTACTACAGGTCCTCATACCGGAGGCTCTTCAGAACTGTAGGCCTTACTGTTCAGGCCTGGGTACCAGTTCTCAGTGATCCAAGCCTTTGTCTGGATTTGGCCAAAGAGAATCCCATGTACCTGCCTGGGATCCTCTTGGACTGACACAAAGATACAGGGATGAGCTCCACAGAGTTGTCACAGGCTGAGAGCCACAAGGACCCTTAATCACCAAGTGATGCCTACTCTGATATGTATCTTCTCCACATGGAGTTGGCTGTCCCAGTGCACTAAGATCCCTCTTCTGAAGCCTAGGGAGATAGGGGATATATGTCCATACCTGGGGGAGAGAGCACTATATTAAACATTTCCTCTAAGCCTCTCAAAGATCCTGCTAGATAAACCAATTAGACACTTGACACGTGAGAAAAATGAGGCCCCTGAAGCTGAAAATACTTTTTGTGTGTACTGGTACTAGGGTTTGAATTCAGGGTCTGGGCACTGCCCTTTAGCTTTTCTGCTCAAGGCTGGCATTGTACCATCTGAACCACAGTTTCACTTCTAGCTTTTTGCTAGTTAACTGAACATAGAGTCTAATGGACCTTACTGCCTGGGCTGGTTTCAAACCATCCTCCTACTATCTCTGCCCTCCTGAGTAGCTAGGATTATAGGCATGAGCCACCAACACCTGACCAAAAAAACAAATAAACAAACAAACAAACAAGATCTTGATTAATAGGGGACATAGATCCTAGATCAGAACCAATCCTAGGGCTGGTAGCTCTAGACCCACCAGTCTGCCCACTGGCTCAAGAGGCCATTCCTAGAGGAGCTGCACTACTGAGCAGCCCTTAGATGTTCACTGTAAGTTACCAGGTCTAATAGAGTCCTGAAAGATAATCTAGGTCTCTCACATGAAAGGAAGACTGGGACCCCATGGGAAGTTTTAAGGAGTTTGTCCAAGGTCATACAAGAGCCAGTGGCCAAGGTGAGCCCAGAACCAATTCTCTGGTATTGATCCTGTTATCCCACAGTCACCTCCTACAGGTGGCCTGAGGAAATGCTTGCTACCCAGCATCTTAGAAGTACAGGGCATTTATTAGACAACTTACAACTGCATTTCAGGGCTTTCCCCACTTTCTCTGCCAGATATAGGTCACATCAGCGTACTAAAGAGACAGGGAAACTGAGTTTGGGAGGTGATGAGGGGAAACTGAGTTTGGGAAGTGATAAGGGCCAAACTGGCATTCGAAATAGGTTTGTTTGAGGCAAAGAACCCCTAGACTGCTGGATTGCTGTCTCCCATAACATGGTACCTTACTGACTAATGACATCATTCAGTCTGTGGCTGAGGCTGATCTGTGCTTCTGAAATCAAGCATCTTTCTCCAGAAACCTTGACAGCATAGCACATTATTAACATATTTGGTCAGAGAAGCAGTGTACAGGAAATAGGAGAGCAGCAAGGACTAAAGGCATGATTTTCCCCAAGTGTGCCTGCCTTCTTCTGACCCTCTGTCTGTGTTGTATGCCAAGTTCATTGCCAAACATGGGGGCCCATCAGCAGCCTGGCCCTGAATGAGCACAGTGTTTGGGACCAGTCAACAAGATGGATGTTGTTTCGTTTCGGCTCTGTGCACCATAAACATTCTGTAGCAGACACAGTACCAGGTGGTTTCACTGGCTCTCCCTCAGCAGCTGGTCAAGCTTGCAAAGGCTGGATATAAACAAGAGGACTGGGGGATGGAAGGCAGGAAAGCCTTAGAGACAAGAACACAAAGAGCCAAAATCTCTGGGCCAGGATGGAGTTGGAGGAGTCCTAGGAAACAACAGGGTACAGCCTAGATTCTGTTCATCTCTGATACTGAGCTCAGTATCAGAGTCTCACCTCTAGCCCCAGTTCCCTCACATGGAGAAATAAAAGTGGGTTCCACAGATAAGGTTATAACAAAGACGATAGAAATCACTTATGAGTGCACTGGTAGGACTAGAGCTAATGGAGGACAAGATGGTCCATGTAGGCCCTATGGTTAAGACGCAGGGCTTTAGAGAAAGACAATCTGTTTTAGAATCTGAACTCCAGCACTCACCTCCACTGTTGTATTGGTTAGGTGATCTAAACTCTCCATTTCCTTCCATTATCTATAAATTGCAGACTTCATACGGTACAGTGTGGGGATCAAATAAGATAATGCTGCTGGAAGGCACTTATCTCAAGCACTTTGAACACACTTATCAAAGTTTTCATGTCCTCTAAGTCTCATGTAGCCGAGTTGGGAGCAGGCTTTCAGGAGAACAAGATTGGCCAAGGCTGGGCATGGTCAGGTATTCTGGGATCTCTCTCCTAGTTTGAGTGCTCTTTGGATTCCAGACCCAGAGCTCAGGCTGCCTGGTGCCCATATGGGCCTCACCTCCCAGACCCAGATATCAAGCCCCAAGCCCATGTAGGAAGCCATCCAACTTGATTCTTCACAAGCCAGTTGGCCAAAAATCAATGTGTCAAATGACCAATTCATCAAAAGCCAATTAGCCAGCCACAGGTTACTTTGCCAAGTGGCTACATTCCCAGGTTTTCCAAATAAACAGTTACCAAAAATTTGTTTGTTTTAACTATTTATAAAGATGACAACACTTTGTGTTAGAGGAGATGGTTTTAGTTTTAGTTAATATGTTTTCTTTTGTGTTCAAGCAGCATTTAAAAAATATTAACTTGGTCAAAATCAAGGATCATGGGTTGGTTTAGTCTTATTCAGTATTTAGTATTCAGTTTATTTCATTTGATTCAGCAATCAAATGTCAGTGTTTCATAAGGAAATCTTAAAGTAACACTATGTATAAGGTTGGATGGAAGTCCCTAAAAAGATACATCCTAGCCAAACCTCTGGAATCTATGAATTGAATATGACCTTATTTGAAAAAAGGTCTTTGCCCATATAATGAAGTAAGGATTTTTTTTTTGGCAGTGAGAGGAGGGAGTGTGTGTGTGTGTGTGTGTGTGTGTGTGTGTGTGTGTGTGCGTGCATGTGCACGCGCGCGTGTGCCATTAAACTCTGAGCTTCACACTTTTGCTTGGCTTTTCTGATCTGCCTAGTGCACTTGAGCCATGTTCCCACTACCAGGGTTTTTTTTTGCTGGTTATTTGGAGATTCTTAGATTTGTCTGCCTAGCGCTAGCTTTGAACCATGGTTCTCAGATCTCTGCCTGCTGAGCAGGAAGCATTATAGGTGTGAACTAAAAGTAGCTGGTAAAGTAAAGGATTCTAAGATGAGGACATCCTGGATTATCCTCTGAGCTCTAACTCCAACTAGAAATATCCTCATAAAAAACAAAAGCACAAGCCAGGCGTGGTGGCTCATACCTGTACTCCTAGCTACTTAGGAGGCTGAGATCTGAGGATCGTGGTTCAAAGACAGCCAGGCACTAAAGTCTGCAAGACCCTTATCTCCAATTAACCACCAGAAAACCAGAAGTGGCCCTGTAGCTCAAGGGGTAGGGTGGTAGCCTTGAGCTGAAGAGCTTAGGGACAGTGCTCAGGCCCAAACTTCAAGCCCAACAACCAAGAAGGGCGGGGGAGGGGGCGGGGAGTACAGAGAAAGAGAAGGTAGTAATATAACTAGGAGGCAGACACTGGAATCATCAGAAGCTAGGATAGCAGACAGTAAATTCTCTTCTAGAGCCCCCCCAAGAGAACGTGGCTCTAAAAACACCTTGATTGTGGACTTTTGACCTCCAAAACTGTGAGAGAATAAACATCTATTGTTTAAATTTTTCAGTCACTTTAAATGACCATGTTTGTGGTTATATGTTTATATAATAATATAGCAGCCTCAAGAACCAAATAGGGTCTTTAAAAAAATAATCATTTTTCTGTCTCCCTAACTCAAAGATTCTTCTGATAATTTCTTAAGTAACATATTAACCTTAGTTTGGAAACACATTAGCCTTAGGTTTTTTTTTTAAGTTTCTAGTAACATACTACTGTATGTTTATTTAATGCTGTGTCCATTTTAGGACTTTTTGTGATTATAACCAACTTTTATGTTATTTATAATTTCATAACAATAGCTAATATATCAAAATCTGCTATCTATTCTTTAGAAATATTAGCCAATCAAATCCCAGCAATATTTTTAATATATTTTTATTGTAATTAATAGAAGGGTTACATGATATTTGCCAGATAAATGGTGCCTTAATTCCCACACATTGATACCCTTTCACATGTCATGGTCCCCATTTCCCTTCCCCCTTCCCCCACCCTTCATCTTGTTTTCCCCCGTTCCCTATCCAATTTCAGATAACCAAATACAATACATCATGACCAAATAATCTATGGTTAACTCAAAAGGTCAAGTTCTAAATCAATACAAATAATTCACTAAAAAAAGAACAAGCTGGACACAGTAGTTTATAACTTCAGATACTTAGAAAGCAGAGAATCACAAGATTGCAGCATGAGGCAGCCCAGGCAAAGATTAGCTAGACTCCATCTCAATGAACACGCTAGTCCTGGTAGAGCATTCTTTCCATGAGATTCTTATCTCTGATTTACCACAAAAAGCCAGAAGTGGAGCTGTGGCTCGAGTGGTAGAGGGCTAGCTTCCAGTACAAAAGTCCAAGGGCAGCACCCACGCCCAGAGTTTAAGCCCCAAGACTGCCACAAAAAAGCAAGACCTCCTCTAAAAAGTAACTAAAAAGGAAAAAGAATTAGGCTCAACTGGTAAAGTGCTTGTCTAGCAAATACAAGACCCTGAAAAAAAATCAAAAGCAGAGAAGGACCATATGATCACCTCAACAGACAGAGAAAGCAGACTCATTAATGATGAGAATTCCCAGTATAGTAGAAACAGAAAAAATGTCCTCATTTTTATGATAAAGTGTCAATGTCAATAAAGTATCAATGACCAACTATAGCTAACATACTTCATGGTGAGAAGGTAGCTGCTTCCCTCTACTACATGGATAAGACAGGCATGCTCACATCTACCACATCTCTGCAACATTATGAAAGGTCCTAGCAATGAACAAAAAGAAAAAGACACAAGGATGAAAGGGAAAAAAAGCACATCTCACAAGGAGATGTCAGAGAAATTAGAATAAAACTAAGGGTGGTAACATCAGCCTGTCTGAATGATTTAACTGGACACTCGCTGGAAGCTCATAATTGCTCAATCAAGGATGTATTCTTCATGGCCAGTCCCAAAGAGGAAACAAAACGTAAGTCAAGCTACTTGCCAGCTCCAGGTCTGGTTGTCAAGCCTTGGCATCAATGACTGCCACCTTTTCTTGCTTCTAAGCAGGAAGGAATCAGAAAATAAGTCTTCAAAGAAATGATTTGAGTTAAATTCTGAAAGATTATTTGCCAGAAGGTAGGTCAATAATAGTAGTAAAAATAGTACAGGACAAGCCTCCAGCCACAAACAAGCATTTGCAAAATATAATGAGGGCTTTGAATGCTTTAGTCCCGGTACCAAAAAGCCCAAGAAATAAGATGAGTAGAGGCTGGCACAGGTGGGGTCTGGGACTTGGCCTATGTCACGATGGAGTTGGATTCCATCTCCTGGCCCTGACTACACCAAATTCCAATACACAAACCATATTCATTCATTCATTCCTCATTTGTAAGCATTCAACAATGTAAGCACATACACTGTTGAAATCCTTGTCTAGTTGTCCTGGATGGCATCGTCCATTCCCAACCCTGGGATACATGGACATCACAGAATGAATTCCTATTACATGGCAGAGGCTGAGCTTGATGCTATATAAGCAAAATTTTATTGAATCCCCGGATTTTCTCCATTTTGCAGATGAAATAAACAGCTCGTAAGAGAAACTGATTCAAACCCAGATCTGATTCCTACACTCTCCTTTGGAGGGATCCAGCTGTACAAAAACAGGGCCCAGATACATGTTGACGCCAGCCATGAAAATGATATGGGGCATGGGAGGTCACCCCAGCCTGCGACTGCCATCACAAGTGGGGCACCTTCCTTCACAGGGGTCTGGATCAGCCTCAATGACTGGCTTTTCAAGGGAGTGACTCCTGACAATGGCTACACTATCCCTTTCTCTGCTGGCAGAAATGCAGGCTGGAGTGGGGCTGCTCTGGGAATGGCAAGGGGGGCAGGTAGGGCTTGGTGCCAAGGTTCCAGCCTTCTCCACTCCAAGCCTACACCTCTCTGGCGTGACCGGAGCCTGGCCAAATACTAAAGTTCCCATTACTGCAGCTAGTGGGGCCGTTAATCCAGTTAGAGGCAAGTCAAATAAACAAACAGCAGACAACCCATAACCTCCCCAGGGGGCTGCTTTGCCTGCCCTGCCCTGGAGTTGCTGCCAAGTCTGTCCTCGATAGCAGGCAGCTTCAGCTCTGCACACTGCCCCTTTGCCAGCCCTGCTACACCCTTGCCCCGTGACTCTCCCACCAAGTCTGAGACTCCCTAGCCTGCATTCAGGTGACCCCAAACTGACCACTGTTGGAATCTCACACTCATGCCATCCTGCCCTACCATCATCATGACATTCATTATTCAAAGGCATTGTGTTTTTGCCATCTCTGTTTTCAGCTCTTTGAGGGCAGGAACTTGGTCTGTTTTGATCACCACTCAGTTCCAAGAAAACTACCTGTCTCATAACAGTGATTCAAGAAGTATGTATCATATCTGTGAGCCCTAGGAAGCCCACATTAGGGGATACCTTCAGTGAAACCTTCTGGAATATCCCTTGCTCTGCTCCTTGGTGACACAAACCCAGCAACCTGCTCTATCATATCTCCCTCATGCCCAAGGGCAGCACTACGGCTGATACTATGCTGAATCAGACACTTAACCATCAACAAGCCCACCACAAGGCTGGATACATTTTCATAAATAGTGAAAGCAATTAGCTTTTCCACCTGTGATAACTATCAAGTATTGTACACGTGTGCTCAGTTTCCAGGGCCTGTGGGTCAGAAGCATTTACCACAAATGTGTCTGCTGGACTGAATTCTGGGCAGTTTCTGCCTCTGCCTTAATTTTGGATCCCATTGCCACAGCCACACACTGGAACTGTGCCACCTCCACCTTCACTAGTCTGAGTCCTTAACAACTCAAAAGTTACCTGAATGGCCTAGGAGGCAGAGGTTAAAAAAGCGAGAGCAGTCTTCTGCAGCCATGGAAGGGGCGGGGGCACGCAGTCTGCACATGTGAGCAGCAGATGGTCAGCTGGCCAGTCGGGAGGTTTCTATTTCAGTGACAATTCATTTTCAGTAATTATCCCTCTCTCGTTTAAAGTCACCTAAGGCAGCCCTCGTGGGCACAGCAGACCTCTTCTCTGGGCTAACTTTCAAGTTATTTGCACTTGTGGAGATGCATAGAATTCAAAGCAGATGTGCCAAATTGAGTCTCTCGCTTGCCGCTCCATCTCTGAGTTTTTTTTTCTGCCAGCCCACTGTAAATGTTTTTTTTAAATGGGACCCCAATAGTCATGTCAAACAGCTAAATTCAAGGTAGAATGGGGCTGCCAGCAGGAAAGACGGATGAAATTTAAAATCCCTTTCGACAGATTAACTACAGACACTTTGAAGCCATAAATCATGCAGACAGTCTAGAAGAAGCTAATAATGGATTTGAGGTTTACTCATATTTATTATCTTGAAGAGATAAAGGCATGCAAGACCAATGTGCTTGGCTGCAAATCCACTGGAGACTCCCTGAAACGGGGTGTCCACCAGAGAAGAGGTAGAGTAGAGGAAGGGAGAGACATGGGAGGAGAGTTAATTATGTACCTGCTATGAGATTGGCATGCCTTGTTTCATGTGAGCCAAATGTGTGAAGACTGTATTGCACTTATTTTATGAATGGAGCCTCTAAGATGCCCTGTTCAATACCACATAAAAATGGTCTCCTGATTACAAAGTCTGTGCTCTTCCCCTCCAACAGTGTAGGAAAACGTGTGGGAAAAGAGAACACAAGAGACCTGGCAGTAAGGGCATAATGTCCAGTTACTCATAGAATCTATGCACTGCTTTACCAGCTATTCCTTGTAGCACCCTTTCCTGGGATGCCTCTGGTAGCTATTTCCTATATTTATGTTCCTGCCAAGATTTGGTCTGTTTCTCTGCCCTTGAGAGCATTCTCAAGGGCAGCATTTTTGTGTTTTTCTTATTCATTCCAGAGGGCTGTCTCAAATAAAGGAGACTATGCATATATGAGTTCACCCATGCACATACCGAAGAAACTGAGTGCTCTATTTTAATGGAATTCACTGATACCTAGCCCTGAAGACCAGTGTGATTGATGTCTGACATCTAACAAAGGCGGGCAGATGCCAGATATGCTAGTATTCATTGAGTACCTCACTGATTCAGTCTACATTATACACTCATTCTATCAGAACTGGGGACAGAACCACAGACCATATACAGTGCCCATGTTGAACTGATAGCTGAGCATCAGGCACTGATTCACTGATTTAACACTAGCCCTAGAGGAAGGATCCCTGCCTCACACCTAACAGATGAGGAACCTGAAGCTTGTCCAGCATCAAGCAGGAGGTGCGCTTGGCCTGCCTTCCACTAGATATCCTCCCTTTTCAAGGTCCCACTCCATTCATCATCTCACAAGTTTAAACTCGGTACACCCAAAATGTAACACAATCTTCAGGCTGGAGGTGGAATGGCTCAAATACAGGAATGGAAATCAATGCTCTGAGAGCAAAAGTGGCAGCCACTAGGGAAGAACCAGGCACAGGACAAAATACTGGATCTCCAGTTTCAGTTCTCAATGATTTCCAGCCATAGAAGCAAGTCCTAAGCTAATACCTAAGATAATACCAGGTATACTATGTATTATCTGACAGGAAAAGTCATGCTCTAGACATCTCATGCCATAAGCCTGAGATATATGGGCTGAAGAGGTGTACTTTCATGAGGGCTCCAGAGAACTTGTTGTAGTCCACCTGTAACTAGCCCTACTCAGTGTTATGCTACCACAACACTTCAAAATCAAGTCTTATTACACCTTGAGTTTAAATCATCCCATGCAAACATAACTTAGTCAGCTTAGGACCAATAGCTATTTGCCATTCCTGTAACATACCTTCTCATGCTACAACTCTACCCCCAGTTCATGTTCATAGTGCTCAGTTTTCCCAATTGCCTTTCCACCCAGTTCACCCTGGTGAACTCATCCCTATGTACCCTGCAAAGCTCCAATCTCATAGCATGACTTAGCACCTGTCTCAGAATGCTGGCCAAGGAATGGATGAGGTGTGAAATGGGCTTACAGAACATGCTTGGATCCAAACATGAAGGAGGAGCAGAGTACATCACTGGGCACCAACTTCCACCTACAGCACCACAATCACACCAGTTCTATCTCCCATCAGCCGGCTTGCTCCCCTTTCTGGGTCTTTGCCCTTGTAAGTTCCTTGGCCTGAATGTTAAGTAGGCATGGGCATGGGTGTATGCCTTTTCTTGTCAGTGGCTAGCAATTCCTGCAAGGGTCCTTGTCTGTTCTGTTTTGTTTTGTTTTCCTACCAAACAAACTACTTCCCTATTGTTATCATGGTCTGCACAAGGACAGGGACTCTCTCTGTACCTAACCAATATCTGCTAAATTAGTCTGTTCTGCAAAGCCCAGAGAGCTTTATGAATCATTCCTGTATGCACACAGGACTTGAGAAAGTTACCCTACACCACTCGATATGTATACTTTGGGGTTTTCTTTCTGAGAGATATCTAGGGCTGGTTGCACATGTGTATTTATGGTAAATCTTTTAAAATGGAGAAAAATTCAATAATCCCATTTTCTGGCCTGTTTAGATTTAGATATATTCATTTCTTTTCTACAATTGTGTGTGTGTGTGTGTATCTGTACACACAAATATTTAACATCTTGTTACAGATTACCATTTGTTTAGAATTTGTTATAAAAGATACCTCAAGTCACAAGCATTTTCTCTTGTCCCTAGGGGATTCTTTTTACAAAAAAAAACAAAAAACAAAACAAAAACCTCCCCTTTTGGCAGTACCAGGGCTTAACCTCAAGATCTTGAACTTATTAGGCAGGCAGTCTGCCAGTTGGGCCACATCCAACTCTAAAACTCTCTTTGGAATGGCCGCATAATATTCCACCTTGGAGCTACACCATCAGCTGTCCTCTGTTGTTTGGCATTTAGATTGTTCACAATTTTTTTGCTCTTATAAATAATGTTGTGATGAACAACCTTGCACATAAATCACTGTCTACAGCTCCAATGCTTCCTCCGGCTAACTTCCAAGAAGAGGAATCCCCAGGCCAAAGGGGAGGCATGTTTTCCAAGCCTATGAAACATGGACAAATTCCCTCCAGAGAGAGCACCCAGCTTGTTTCACCAGCAGCTATGGCAGCCTGGTGCCATGGCACATGGGTACAAGCAGCAGGGTCCCTTTATCTCTAAGCTTTGTGAGACAAATGATATCATACTCATTTGGATCTTATTACCAGTAGGGGCAAATATTTGAAAATACTATTTAGCTATCTTAATTTCCTCTTCTGCCATCTGCTTGTTCCTGTCCTTTATATATTAATTCTGTGGTTTTCATGAATTAAGACCACCAAATTTTCTTTTTGGAGAAAATTCCCTTCATATTTTTTTGTGAGTCATGGGGCTTGAACTCTGGGCCTGGGCGCTGTCCCTAAGCTCTTCAGCTCAAGGCCTACCACCCTACCCATGAGCCACAGCCCCACTTCTCATTTTCTTTTTTTTTTTTTACACAGCTTTTCTACTTCTCGTTTTCTATTGATTAATTGGAGATAAGAGTCTCACAGTCTTTAGTGCCTGGGCTGGCTTTGAACCATGATCCTCAGATCGCTGTCTCCTGAGTTGCAAGGATTACAGGCGTGAGCCACCACACCCAGCTCCCTTCACATTTTTTATTGCCTCTTTTTCCTGTTGATAATTATAACATATAAAAATGTTTAAAATTTTAAGTACTCTTAAGTACAGCTTAGTTACAACCACTTACACAGCCTTTATATAAACCTCATCCTTTTCCAACTAGATGTCAGAAAAGTATTTTCCTATATATCTTTTAAATTTTTTGTGTCTTCATTTTTTCACACTTAACTCCCTCATCCATCTGGAATGTATTTTGCAAGATAATGAAGGTGAGGATTTAACTTCATGTTTTTTTCCCAAGTAGTTAACCAATTGTCCCCATCTGTGTTATGTTTTTCAAGATCTTAACACCAGGGTTTCTACCATCTCCCTGAGCAGCATGACCCACAGAGTAACAATACTCTCAAATAGCATGTGTGTGCACTTACACTTTACAAAGCATTATTCATTTATCATTCACTCATCACATTTTAGTTGAGCACCTGCTATGTGCCAGGGATCATACGTAGTGTTGGGAACACAGCAGCGAATGATGTGAATGATCATTTCTGCTATTCCAGTTTGCATTGTAATGGGAACACAAAATAAATAACTTAATTACACAGTGATAAAGAGAAAAATGAAACAGAGATGGAAATAGGTATGTAGGGAAGGCCATTCTGGGAAGTATCATTTAGGTAATGACATAAAGCAGGGAAACATTTGAATGATGTGGATGGGGAGAAAGAGAGGAGGCATTCCAGGCAGAGGCAGCAGTAGATCTAACTAATGTCCCAGGGTCAGCTAGAAGCCAACTTGATAAGCCAGAAAACACAAAGGAGGAAATGAGATCAGAAGAATGAGAGGGGTATGTTTGTGTGTGCTGTTTGTGAGTATATATGTATGGATATGCATGTGTGCATCCATGTGTATTTAAGCATGAATGTGTCTTCATATGTCGGGGGGTGATATAGGGTATTGTAGGCCTTTGTACAAATTTTGCTTCACCTCCTCTGGATAAGATGAGGAGTTTGGGTGTTTAAGCAGAAGAGAACATTTTATATGTTTCAACAAAAGTTTGTCCAACCCAACACTCCTGACACTAGGAGCTAGAGTGTCTCCAGTTCTGGTGGGGCCTGTCTTAGGCACAGCAGGATGACTATCAGCATCTCCAAGAGTGTTGCATACGTCTCACCCTTCAGGAGTGACAATCAAAACATGTAACCTGATCACAGACTACTCTTTAGTGCAATAATAATTTACTCTTTGATGCTCTTGTCACCTGTGACATCTTCTCAGGGTCACCTCTTATTCTAGCCACTTCTGCAGTAACCAGCTACATGAAGCTTCCATGGGCTTTGGCTTTGAACAGGAGCTGCCAAGAAGCACATTTTATAAGCAAGCATATACCACAGGCCTAGTCCCAAAGTAGGTGGCTACTGCTTCCAGAGCATCAAGGAATGCACTGACTTCCCACTGCCTTGTTCACTGTGTCTCTCATTCCTGCTCCCTAAGGTCCCCTCCCAAGGAAATTACTTATAATGCAAAACACAGACTCTGTTTTTAAAGATGCCAGGCTTGGGAAAGTAGAAGGGAAGCAATGAAGAAGAATCTAGCGATGCATGGAAAGCAAGAGAAGTGGTCTCTGTCTTCTGTTTTCTTTTTGTTGTTGGTGGTGGTGGTAGAGTACTAAGGGTTGAACTCAAGGCTTCATCCTGGTGAGGTAGGTACTATACCAGTTGAGCCACACCCCTAACTACTTTGCATTAATTATTTTTGAGATAAGGTTTTGCTTATGATTGTCCAACTTGTGCTTCCCATGTCAGGCAACCAATGGCCTAGCCATTCGTTGAGATGGAGTTTCATAAACTTTTATACTCAGATTGACCTCAAACTTCAATCGCTGAGCTACTGAGTCCTAGGTTTTGATTTTTTATCTGTCAGAAATGGCAGAAGGGCTGTATGATGATGGGACTGATCTAGAAGAAAAGCAAAATTGATGCAGACAAGAGAGGTATAATTTCTGATAGTGGATTTTATGCAAATGTAAGAGAAGGGATCTCAGAAGTGCTAAAAAACTGACCAGGAAATGAGCCATAGAGCCAGTATCAACTTCAAGGAACTGAGATGAATAAAACTTGTACTCTGACTTTAATGTTAGTTAAAAATCTACTTAGAGGGCCGGGAGTTTGGCCTAGTGGTTAAAGTGCTTGCCTAGCATGCATGAAGACCCGGGTTCGATTCCTCGGTACCACATACATAGAAAAAAGCCAGAAGTGGCGCTGAGGCTCAAGTGGTAGAGCTCTAGCCTTGAGAAAGTCCAAGGACAGTGCTCAGGCCCTGAGCCCAAGCCCAGGACTGGCAAAAAAAAAAAATCTACTTAGAGACGCTAAAAATATAAGAAATTGCAAAGATGTAGGCAGAAATCAGTAATATAAAAATATGCGCACCCATACACATAACACAATAGAAATCATCAATAAACTAGTCTAAAATTACTTCTTTAAAAAGATTAATAAAATTGACAAGCAACTAACAGAGAAAGATCACAACTTACAGGAAAGAGGCATAAATAACTAGTACCAGGAGTGGAAATGAGACAATACTGGATGCTATAAGCAAGGCAAAGATGTTAAGAGATTAGAAATATCTTTATGTCAATAATTTTGAACTATAGTCAACATGGACAAATTCTTAGGAAAATACAATTTACCAAAACTGATTAAAGAAACAGAAAACCTGAATAATCCTGTAGGCATTGTCAAATTGAATTAATGGTTTAAAATGTTCCCACAATGAAAACTCTAAGCCAAGATGGGTGTTCTAGAGATTTCAGCACAAAATTCAAGGAAGAAATAATTCTAATCTTACACTACATTCCAGAGATGAGAAAAAGAGGCAATATTCCCAACTCATGGCATATTGCTAGGAAAACCCGAGTTTTAAACCTAAACAAGGACAGTATGAGGGAGGAAAATTACGAGTTAATTTCATTCATGAACACAGATGCAAAATTTCTAAATAAAATATTCACAAATTGAATCCAGCAGTATGTAATTGGGAAAAATATGTTAGGATGAAGTTGAATAGTCTCTCTCCTCACCCCTCACAAAATTCAAAGTTAGTTTAACAGTAGAAAATCACTATTCACCACATTGGTTAAAAATATTTTTAAGTATGATCACCTCAATCATTACAGAAAAAGCATTAGGGGGACAAAATGGTCTACATGTGTGGAAATAGAACACTGAAATCTGATGAAATTGTTTTAAGAAAGGGGGAGCAATAAAGGGGATTAAGATCAATTGGGACACAGTTATATGTATGTGAAAATGCCACAATGAACTCCTCTTGTACAACTAATGTATACTAATATTTTGTTGTTGTTGTTGTTGTTGTTGTTGTTTGCCAGTCCTGGGCTTGAGCTCAGGGCCTGAGCACTGTCCTTGGACTTTCTCAAGGCTAGAGCTCTACCACTTGAGCCTCAGCACCACTTCCAGCTTTTTTCTATATGTGGTACCGAGGAATCGAACCCCGGTCTTCATGCATGCTAGGCAAGCACTTTAACAACTAGGCCAAACTCCTGGCCCTGTATACTAATATTTTTACAAAGGAATAGATAAAAATTAGACTTTTATTCTTGATTGTAAAAGAAAAATTTACTCAACTTGGAAAAAAGAGCTTACTTAATGTGACAAAAAATATTTAGAACAATATTTACAAGCTAACAGCAAATATCACAATTGGTGATAAAATACTGAAAGCTTTCCCTTTAATACTGAGATTGGAAGGTCTGCCATGACCACGTTTACCTGACCTCATCCTAGAGGAGTTACTGTTAGACTAAAAATAAGTTGAAAGAGTACAGATTTTTTTAGAGTGTTTCCCTAAATTCATGTGTTAAAACCTTAATCCTTCAACATGACAGTGTTGGAAATTGGAGCCCAGTGGAAAGTGTTCAGAATATATTTATGCCTTTCTCAAGGGAATAGGTTAGTTGTTTGAGGTTTCAGTGCTCTTTTCTCTCTTGTACACAAATCTTCTTGCCCTTCTGCTTTCTACCATGAGGCCTCACTAGGTGTGAATGCCTGATCTTGGCCTTTCTAGCCTCCAACTAAAACCATATACCAAAATGAACCAAAATGAATCTCTTTTCTTTGTAAGTTGCAAAGTCTTGGGTATTCTGTTTTTTTGTTTTTCTTTTTCTTTTTTCTTTTTTTTTTTTTTTTTACCAGTCCTGCACTTGAGCTCAGGGCCTGAGCATTGTCCTTGGACTTTTCTCAAGGCTAGAGCTCTACCACTTGAGCCTCAGCACCACTTCCAGCTTTTTTTTTCTATGAATGTGGTACCAAGGAATTGAACACAGGTCTTGGTGCATGCTAGGCAAGCACTCTACCACTAGGCCAAACTCCTGGCCCTTGGTTATTCTGTTTTAACCATAGAAAACCAACTAAGGTAAGGTGATGATATCCATATCTGTGTTCTTTAATTCTAGACCAAGTACTCCTGTCTTTACATGTTTTCAAACCTGCTGCCACATAGCAAATATATTCTTGGCCTTCTATAAGCCCACTTACTTCCATGGCATTTTCTGTCTCTCCTTGCTTTCCACCGGCAGTATGTTTCTGATTCTCTTTCCTAACAGGCTGCATTCTGGGTGTGACCATAGCTGTGCTGCTCTGTGAGGCACACTGTCCCACCTCAACTCTTCTGTCCTAGTGGACAGGATTAGGTTTGATTCACCTCTGCTTGCTGGCCCCTAACACAGCAGGCTCCAGGGAATGCTGGATGAATAAGCAAATGGAATGAGAATGCAGTGGCAGATTCCTTTCCACCCACACCACTAAGCTGGCAAGAGTCAGGAGAAGCTCTGAGAGAATGGGCTATAAAGGTGTTAAGTGTTGATGGAGCTGGAGCTGGAAGGATGCCCCATCCTGAGGACTCCAAGTGGGTTCCTGAGAGTAAGTCAGCAGGCAGCAGTGAGGCTGCTCCCATAGTGATAAAGAGTATGAACCCTTCTTTTGCACCAATATACTTAAGATGGTACACATCCCTTAATGTCTACACCAGACTTTAGGCTCAAGTCCAGATATGTCTTGAGAATAGCAAAAGCAGACTATGTGTACAAATAGAGGGTGGTTTGCTGCGTCTATTACCTCCTGACTTCAGGCTGGACTCAATAATTAGCCCAGGAAGTACATATACAATAATGTGAGGGTCCTGTAGGCCTCAGCTGGTAACACCAGCCCAGTATGCCTGGGAGAGAACTCAAAGTGGCCCTATCTTTGGGGGAATGTCACCACCTCCCCCTTGTGAGACCCACTAAGTGTCAGATGGTATAAACAAGGGTTAAAGACAGGGAAAGAAGGTGTTCCTGAAACAAAACTCACATGTGCAGAGGACAGGGACATGAAAAAAGCAGGTATTTCTGCAATCTAGCTGGAGACCCAAATACCAGGGAACTAACAGGATATGTATGGGAGATACAACATTGACACCTGTGAGCTAGCCCTGACAGCCTGATCAGATCTTCATGCAGAGGAAGAGATTTCTGCTTGGGGGTGAAGACATGTGCATGAATGGTAGGGGCTACCATTCAGGAGAATCTCAGGGTCATGCTGTGCTAGGAGTAAGGATTTCTGATCTCAGAGCCAATACATGTGGGAAAAGCAAGGAAAATATCTCTGGAGTAATGGCATTCCCCATTTTTTTACTTTGACAAATAACCACAGACATGTGTAATTTGTGCTGGACACCAAAAACATAAAAGCAAGAGAGCCTGCCAACTCACTACCTTCTTACTGTTAAATCAAGGATTTGTGATCCCAAAATCCAAAGTCCCAAATACTGTGAAATCCAACATATTTTGAACAATGACAATGCTTGAAACATTTTGAGTTCTGGGGAAGTTAGAATTTTAGAGAAGAAATGATCAAATGGTAAAGTCAATGCAAATACTTCAATTTCTGAGAAACTCAAATCTAAAACATTACTGACCCTAAGCGTTTTGGATCAAAAATATATGTTTAGTTTATACAATGAGCATTAGCTTCAGGAAGGAAAGGATGAAAAAACAGCTATGGACTCGCCTGGTAGACTCAGGACCCCCACTGGTCAATGGTGGCCATGTCCTGCCCTCTACTGACAGAGGCTGCAACTCACACAGGGATAACCAGGTGCCACTACAGAGTTAAGAGTACAGAAGTAAGCTACTAGGAACAGGAAGGCCCCTGTCCATGTCCCAACTGCACACTACCATAAATTGCTGGCCAGCTTACTCACTACCAAGAGGCCCTTTGCAGCCCTACAACTGCACAGTCCCAGTGGCAAAGGAGGAATGATCAGAAGCCAGAGGACAAGAACTGCTAGTACAGCCTGAAGGAAGGAGCCAGGGAGGCTACAGGAAGAGGGAAAAGAAAGGCTGCAAGCCACAGTGGGGAGAGCAATGCTGAGGTCCAGTTCTGCTCTATTCACCCAAAGATCTCAGGCAAGCCAGGGCCTCTAGGGCTGGACTTTGTCATCTATATCTTGGGGACAGAAATTGGAGGCATAGGAGGTGATCTGATCCCCCTCACCTCCTCTGCCTCTCAACTTATAGGGTTATTGACAGGACAGGCCAAAAACAAAGACTTGAAATCAGGATCGTACTGGTAACTGTGTGACTCTGAACAGGTCCTTAGTCTGGGATTAAAGGCAGCAGCTCAACTCCTGGCCAGAAAAAGGGATTTCTCCTGCAGCTTGGTACAATGGAGTCCAACTCCACCTGTAAAACAGGGTTACAATTACCTCCCTCTCTAGATTAATCTAGAGATTAAGCTGTACCAGAGAACAGAGTGGTTATACAACACTTGTCAGCTTCCTCAGCTCACACAAGAAGCCCACAGTGCCAGACTTCTAGGGCAAGCCTCTCTTTCTGTACAGTGGCTGGGCTGCCACCCTCATTTGGAGATCATTCCTTTTCCCAGGGCTATTCTTTCTCTTTACTCACTGACCTGCAGGGTGGCAGCAGCCACCAGGAGGAGGCTGAGCCCAAGCTCTGTGAAGGCACATCCCAATCTTAGGGCTGGCAGGGAGCCCCATAAATCAATCAGTACATTCCAAGCAGATGCACACAATCTGTTTTTGTTGGAAGCTGGGCCACTTCCTGTGGCTGCAGAGAGACCAGACTCTCAGGTGAGTCACAGAGTGACAGAGGATTGGAGCTGGTTCCACCAGAGGGTGACCATAATATTTTCTTTCCTGTCTTACCTTGGAGACAGGGTGGGGATTTTTTCCAGCCCTCTATCCTGGGCTGACACAAACTCAGGTTTACTCAGTGAGTATTTATAGAACTCCCCCCACCATCACCACATGTTTGAGGGAATCAGGAGTGAGGACCTCCAACCACTGTTGTACAGCTGTGCGCTGCACAGCACTCTCCCTGCCAAGAAAGCCAAGAGAATATAATGTGGCTGAAAGTTGTCATTTTGCTGTCTTTGATCCTAGGTTCAAATCCCAAGCCTGATACATTTCTAGGCCTCAATTTATACTTCTGCAAAATAGGAAAAATCTACTTGTTAAACATTAATATGGTGAGATTTGAAATAATATATATGGTACTTACATATGACTCAACACATTTTAATAGTCAAATTGTCACCATTAATATGAATACTATTATGGCTGTTCAGAGAAGTGACACAGCTATTCCAATGTCCCAGAGCAGTCAAAATTCAGACATTCTGTAAGGCAGGAGGTGACAGAGTGGAAGTCTCAGACCAACATCAGCCTCAGATGGGCAAACACTGGCTCTCTAATAGAGTCCTTCCTGAAGAATGCCCAGTGGACTGAAAATATTCAAGTGTGCAGCCAGACTAGGCAGTGAACAACTGCTTTTGCTATAACTATAGAGAGATGCACAAAAAAAACCCTCTGCTCTGCCTTGCCCTAGTTGCCCTTCCCTGGCTCTCAGGGTCACCAGATGACTAGGAGTTAGACAGCAGAATTTCCAGAGTCCTTAGCACTCAGGTCTCCTACAGATCCTGGATCTAGACTAGAGCGTGAAGAAATAGAAAGGCACAGCTGAGGACATTCTCACCCCTAAAGGATTTAGAACAGGCTTCAAAGCACAAGGGAACTAGGTACAGCAAAAATAAAGCAAAGGGTCCACTCTATTCACTTCCTTAAAGAAAGTCACTGCACATCTGAGGCACCATTTGTCAGGGCTTGGATTTTCAATTCCTCTTAGTTCAGAATCCAAAAGGCACTTACCCTTGGTGGAGCACCTAGGCCGGGCCTCATAGAAAGTCTTTCTTCCCTATGAGACCATGTCTTCATCTCCTCATCTTTAACTTAGTGGTAAGAATAGCCACTCACAAACTATCCAGATTATTGTCCATATGGGAATGTGTGGGGTAGCTGAGACACAGAGTTACTACAAAATGCAGGCACACATGCAGAGCCCTCCCTCCATTTCTTGTCATGACCCGCTTCTCAACTGAATACAGCCACAGCTGACCTTCTGCAGGGCAATCGGGCTCTTTGCAGCCTCTGGGCCACTGCTCTGTATATCCCATCCCCATCCAGAATGTTCTTCCACAGCTGTTTCCTCGGCAAACTCTTACTCATCTGTCAGGACACTGGAAGTTATCTGCTTCCTCCTCTCACCCTGCTCCTAGCTCTCTCTACCCAGTCCAGCTGCTGCCTTCTCCCACCATACTCCTGAATATTTGAGGGATAACACTGTTCCTGCCTTAGGGATCCCAGCTCAGGGAATGTTTGTGGCATGAATGTGTCAGTAACTCAACCATGAATAAGCAGGGACAAGGAACAGGAACTTCTCTCGAAGACCCAGCTCTTCATAAGTAAGTTCTCTGTGTCCCTGACAGCACTTGCCCACCTGCTCCACTTTTCCCCTTTTCACTGAAGGCACCTGTCTGACCCCCTCTCTGGGCTGATCAGGGAACAGAAGGACTCAGGCTACACCAAAGTGCCAGGTGAAGGTGTCCCCAAGGAGCTCTCAGCAGCCACCATGAGAAGAAGGGAGGCTCAGAAGAATACAGAAAGGTGGGGCCTGTGACAGACACAAGGCCACCTGCTCAGCCATCATGGTGTGGCCAAGCCAGGCTGCTAGAACTGACTGCAGAGATAAAAGCCCAGGAAACAAGAGCATGCAAGGGAGGGTAAGGAAAAGACGAGAAGGAAAAATAATAATAAAAAAGGGTTCTTTGGGTATTTGTTTTCAAAGCCACTGACGAAAACCAGATTTGAAGTTTGGGGTAAAGGGGATTTGGGCCTTTCAAATTCCACTCTCCTCTAATTGACTGCAGTTTCCTTTGAAAGAGCCCCAGCTCTTCTGAACAATCAGCAGCCCAGCTGGGCCTCCGCAGCCTGCGACAGCCAGGCCTCCTGGCTCCAGAAGGTCGCTCTAGCTGTATAAGCTTCGGGTGATGGACAATCAGGCAGGCAGACAGACAGACAGACAGACAGTGAGTGAGTACTGGGACTTTTTAAAAAAGCACCCCCCCAAAAAAACCCCACTTGAAACCAGACTCTGTGCTCCCTAAGTGCTTTCCACAGAAAGGCCAGGCCAGGAGTTAAAACTAGGTCCTGTACTCTACCATTGTCATCTGCCTCTCAGGGCTCTATAACTTGTCCAAGACAGTTATAAGCCCTAGCAGACTCAGAACAAAACAAACAACAAAACGCCTGGATGGTTTTCTGAGAAAAAATGCTTGATCTAACCTCCTCCAGGCTCTGAGAGTGAAAAGCCTTATGGGGACAGGTACCCTAGTGCTCAACCCAACTGTGCCAGGATACTGCCCTTCTCCCCTTCTCCTCACCAAGTCAGCCGTGTCTCTGACTTGAGCCTGCCAAACATATTAACCTTCCTCACTTCTGTCCTGGAGCATTTTGTCAACGCTTTGTCACTGATGCAGCTCAGAAACAAATAGCTCTACTCCCATCTTGCACATGGAGAAACCTATCCCCAGAGGCCCATGAATGGCTGTACCCAGCCCTGGAAAAATTCAGAGGCCTTACAGACAGACTAAAGTCCATGTATATGGAGGTGTTCCCACCAAAGTCCTACAAAAGTCCAGAGCAGTACAGGGACTTGCCATCTTAGTGTTGGTAGTCTCAACCCATACCTGAGTCTGAGACTCATACCCTGTACCTGGTCCTACCCATTCACCCACCCAGACAGCTGCTCCTGAAAAGCAGAAAAACAAGAACAGCAATGCTTCTCTCACCCTGCTGGCACTGTAGGAACCACTGCTTACTTATTGGTTCCCACAAAAGGACAGCTTTTCCCCAGTGTCATCCCAGTGCTCACTGGAAGAGTTGCTACAACATCTGAGGAGGAAGCAGAGAACTTTCTGGGAAGAGGTCTGGGTGCAAATTCTCACCCTATCAGTTGCTAAATATGCAACAACCCTAGAGACTCAGTTCTCCTTGAGCTCATCACCTGAAAAGATATTAAGTGGAAAATCCCAGGTTGTGGACACGGGACTGTCACAGAGGCTGAGGTGAAGGGCACTTTGTAACTTATGGGGGATGAAGGGAATGATGATGAAGGGAATGATGGTGATGGAACCTAGAAGACAACCTTGGTGAGTATAGCAGGATCATATGGCATCTTTTCCTGACATGGCTCCACCTCTTCTTGTGTGGCTTTGTTGTCCTCCCCCCATACACACAAGGGCAGATTCCACCTTCTCTATGGTTCTACCTGAAGCATGTTCTTCTAGACCTGGAACCCTATTCACTTTCTTGTCTTAGTCTCACTGTCCTAGGAAGCTCTGCCTGATCTCCTGACAGGCTGTTTGGCTCTGTGTCTGAACAGTAACTATTGGTTTGCATATCTGTGATCCACCCTAACCTGGACATGCTCAGTTGCCATTGCCTGGCACACACCTGGTATCCAGGAAGTGCTCGGAGAAGGTATGAAGAAGGTATTCTGTCAGCATCAAATAGCATGAGACCAGGACAACCTCAGGCCCACAGATAGTCATGTGAGCCCTCAATTCTACTTCCCAGTTCTGGGTCTCTAGACTCATATAATCACCAGAATCCGTGGTGACCCAAGAGCAGAGAGCATCATATGGAAGGAATCAAAAGGGGTTGAGGAATCAAGTATCAGTTGAAATAGACACTTTATTATTCTGACCATAAACCTGATTTACACTCAGGTTTCTTCTTTCCAGAAGTTCTATAAAGTTTTAACTTTGCCCCAGATAGTCTTGGTAGCAAGCCTTCTAAGCAACAGTACAAGCAGCAGGAAACAGCCCATTATGAATGGGGAAAGGCTCTCCAGATGCTATTGTTCTCCAAGTATCTCTGTGTGGAATCACCTGAGCTCAACCTGAAGGGGTGGGACCTGGAAAGGGCACAGGCTGGGAGCCTAGAGACCTAGGTTCTAAATCAGAAGCTGTGACAAGATGCCTAGTGGATATGACCTTGGCAAGTATCTGGTGCTCTCTCTGCCTCATTAGCCCACACTAAAAATGTGAGAAGTAAGATAAAGGTGGAACTTACCTCCAAGATGACTGTGAGCACTGAGGGGGCCACTGAGAAGAAAATGGGACAGCATACGGTGATCCTGCTCACTATCCTCCTATGGTCTCCTTTCCCTCAGTAGTAAGACTCTGACCCATGAGAACAAGGCTGCTAAGTCCCCCTCCTCACAGCAGATGGCAGGTATGCAATGCCACCCCTACATCACACATGATGCATAGAAATCAGTCAGCTGATCCCACTGTTTTTCTCCCTGAGACTGTCCCAGACCAATCTGCTTAGGAAAAAATGGGACAATCGAGCCAAGAGCATGACCTAGTGGTAGAGTGCTTGCCTAGCATGCACAAAGACCTGGGTTCAATTCCTCAGTACTACATACATAGAAAAAGCCAGAAGCAGTACTGTGGCTCAGGTGGCAGAGCACTAGCCTTGAGTAAAAAGTGTCCAAGGATGGTGCCCAGGCCCTGAGTACAAGCCCCAGGACTGGCAAAAAAAATGGAACAATGTAAGTGAAGGAGCCAGAATCCTTATACCCCTCCACACATACATACAGAGACTAGAAGCTGTCTCTAGTGTTTATGATTACATTGCTAAGCAAGGCAGGCACCTCCGTGGGGCAAACTCCTGTACTAACAAACCTTCAGAGTTGTCCTTTCTTTTTGTTTGGAGAAACCTGCAACAACCAGCCAGTGTCACCTATACATTCTGACTCATTCTTTTGGGCAACCTACAATAAAGTTGGCTCATTACAATATGAGCATGACCAGAAGTGTATACAGCTATGATCTTCCCTTTTTAAACTTGTGCTCTATGACATCGAGCTGGGTGTGCCCACAAAGTTGTCTGCTATCTTTCTTTCCTGAACTATGACATTAATCTGAGCATGCTCATGAATGTATCTACCTTTAAAGTGCTTTCCTATATGAATATGCATTATCCCCTTCCCTCTCCCCGCCCCCCCCCGGCCCGCCACACAGGCAATACAACTCCTGTTTCCTTCTCTTGGAAAATGAACTGCTTTGGAAATAACCCCACTGCTCTCCTTTTCCATTGTAGGCAATAAATCCTTTTCCACTCTTTTTATCTCCTGCCTATGCATTTTGGTTTTGTGCTGTTTAGTTATGATAACATTTGGGGCTAGCTGACTGGCCTGTGTTTCTCTGTCCACTATGACTTCACTGTTCATTAGCTCCCATTACAACCTTTCTGCCTTATACATCCTCCATAGAGCTGGATTGTCTCTCTTTCCACTCCAGTCTCAAGTTAGTCACCAATGCCCCAAAGAGCCCTTCCACTACCCAACTATAATTGTATCCTCTGCCAAGGATTGTGGTACATGACCTGTGGTCTCAAGCACTCAGGAGTGAGCTCCAGACCAGCCTGGGACACATGGGGAGACTACATCACAAACAAACATAAAAAAAAAGTAAAATTTGTCCTCATCATCTATCTCTAGCCTCTCGCTCTGCTTTACTATACCGACAGTCACATACATTTTCTTTTTTTTTTCTTTTTTGCCAGTCCTAGGGCTTGAACACAGGGCCTAGGCACTTTCCTTGGACACTTTTTGCTCAAGGCTAGTGCTCTGCCACTTGAGCCACAGCACAACTTCCTGCTTTTTCTGTGTATGTGGTACTAAGGAATCATGCATACTAGGCAAGCACTCTACCAGTAGGCTGCACTCCCAGCCCCTGATAGACACATACATTTTCTTCATTAAACAAACACTACCAAGACTCCATTATGCTATAGAAGATGATGTCAACATTTGGGAGATAACATATCTCTGCTCCTCTATAATGTACAGACAAGGGTAACAAATTGTATTAAGAAACAAGACCATTGTTAGAGGGAATGTAAATTAGTGTAGTCGCTGAAGAAATCAGCATGGAAGTTCCTTAAGAAACTGAAAATAGAGGTGCCACATGACCCTGTATGATACTGAGTATATACGAAGGAATGAAGACAAAACAATAGAAACACCATATACCACAGTCCTGGAGTACAGGACAGAGCAGGAGGAAGGGCCATGTCATCTAGTTGTTTCATGTGATATTACTGCACAATGACCACAAAGAGTACTACTGTCATCTCTGTTATCCTCAAGAGGAAAAACTGAGGCGCAGAGAAATTAAGTAACTTCACCAAGGCGACAGCAGAGCTGGGGTTTGAACCTGAGTCTTTCCCTCCTGGTCTCACTCCATCAGAGGGATAACCTACCATGTCAATCTGACCTGAATTTGTCCTAAAGAATATGAAGAGGATGAACATGGTGGAAGTCAGACCCTGCAAAGCCTTCCTTACAAATCACTTAAATGAGCTGGGACTAGGGAAATGCAGGTCAAGACCAAAATGCAAGACCATCCTAAACCTGTCTGCGAGGCAAAATTTAGTGAGCCTGACAGTACCACATACAGGAGCACTGAGGGGGAGAAGGGTCATACTATCCTGGAGGACAGATTTAAAGGAGAATTCACATACCCAACAGCCCAGGAAACCACACTTCAGTGACATCCAAGAACAGTGATTATGGAAGAAAGGATGGAGTTCACAGAAATTAGAAGACACTACAAATGGCTTCTCTCAGACAGTTGTTAGACAATTACTAGCACACCAAAGGGCATAACCCAAATAAGCAGGTCTTGGCAGCCCTCAAGAATTTTTAAGAATGTAACAGGTCCTCAGACAAAGTTGGAGAACCACTGCCTTTTCTAGAGAAATCTTTGCCTACTAGGAAATGTCACTAGAAAAGGTAGACAGGAATACTCTCATCATTCATCATAGCAAAAAGAAAGAGATTGGAAATAACATAATGCTACAAATTCCCCTTGCTCTAAATCCTGTCCAACACTGCTACTCTGCTAATAGGAGGATCAAAATGGTGCCACCACCTCAGAAAACTACTTGGCATTATATACCAAAAACAAGCATATCTTATCCCTGGCTCACAAATTTATTCCCACATATAGATGCAGAAGTATCAATAATGTACATCAGAAGACATCTATTACCATGTTCATTGTTCACTGTCAAAAACTGGAAACAAACCAAATGTTCACCTGCAGTGGAAAAGATAAGTTATGTCACCATTCATGAACAAAATAAGCATACTAGAAACATATGACAATGAGATTTCAGAAAGAATATAGAGCAAAAGCAACCAGATTATGTGCTTATATGAGTCTCACTTCAATGTTCAAAAGCAAAGCAAGTTTGCAGTGCTTGAAGTCAGCCTACAGTTACTATGAAGAAACAGTAAGAATAAGCTTATTGGACTAATGGAAATTCTGGAACCTATGTATCAGTTCCACAATTATAGTCATCTAATTACACAATTAAAATTTGTGTACCTTTCTAAATGTAAGAATGACTTATACTCCAGGAAAACATCAATAGATTCAGAGTACCAATCCCCCAATGAGTGACTGAGAGACAACTAAGTGGGTGCAAATTTCTATCAAAGCCAGATGAAACAAGTACTATTGTCCTGATTTGTTTATTTAGCATTCAAGCAAGGTTGATTTCTTTATTAGATATTCACTGGATAAAGACAGGTGGATAGATGAACAGGTGAAATAGGATGTGCCCTGATGTTAGAGTCCCTCCCTATCCATCCACTGGCATCATCCCCAGGCTAAGAATTACTCTGGGCTGGCATGGACCTGATTAGCCAGCATCTATTAAACTCCCTACCTTCTCTTGGACATCAAGCATTGCTGTGGGAGCCCTGGATGTTGGGCCATATGAGTTAACAATTTCCTCCTAGCCCTGTGGAGTTTCTAAAATGTTAGTCCCATTTTTTTCATAGCCTGAAAGAGCCAGAGACTGAGCCACTTAACAGTCCAGTTCTGGGCTGGATCTGTCACCACGACAGTAAAAACTAAAAATTAAAAAAAGTTTAAGTGCATGATGCACTTATAACAAATAGTTTGCACAAAATTATTCATTCCACATATGGGCAGAGCAATGCCTTTAATGTGCACATTGTTTGTGGAAAGCCCACAACCAGGGTTGTTATGGAGCAGAATGTGGAAGTCGTTTTCTACTATTAAATAAGGAAAACAAGGTTCTCATTTTTAAATTAATTCAATGAAAACTATTAAGCAGTTGGCCGTGAATGCCTCGGTCTTTTTATTCCCCCAAACTGATACTAATAAGGACTCCCGCTCTCAGCCCTGACTAAAAAAAAAAAACACAAAATTAACCACATAATTTCAAGAACATTTTCCAGTTTTGTTGTTTCTGAAACACACAACCAAGAGAACCATGAAGGTTCAGAAGAACATGAGCCCCAAATTCCCATGGGAAAGCTGGCTTTTAAGTGCTAATTGGCTGGTGAGTAAAGTGTTGTCCCTGTTTGCTCAGCAAGCAATCAACAAGTAGGGAACATCAGGTCCAGGATTCCAACAGTGTACTGGGGAGGGAAAGGGACTGGGGATGAACAAGACCATAGCAAGTTCCCCAGGCTTCTTCTACAGAGACATATGGTCAGGAAGAATAGGTGGTGTCATTGTTGATCAGCTAGTAAAGGGAGACAACAGGACTCAGAGACAGACAGACCTGGGTTTCAACTTCGGATATGTCATCTGCTCATTCCGTTGTCTCATGTCTTCTATCTAGTCCACTGTGTCCCTACATAAAATGAACTTAGAGTGTTCCTGGAACACAGCAAGGGGTCAAACGCTAGACCTCTCACTTCAAGAACCAGCTCCATGCTGGGAATGCTACATGAGACTGAGTGCAGGCTGTTCCTAAGGTGGAAATCAGTTCATCAGAGCAGGGGTCGACAGGGTGTTGTGAGAGCTGAGGAAGAAGACTTGGCTCAGAGGCCAGGGGTAGAAGCTCTCTGCTATGTCTAAAAGGCTATCCTTATCCTTAGAGCATTGTTGACCAGGAGAAGGTTGACAAAGACAGCTGAGAAGGCCTGGCCCTCCTTGAGACACAGCCATGAGATCTCCAGAAGATCTTACAATCACAGGCTAAGTGGTGTAATATGTCTATGTCCCCACGCCTAGAACCATGAGCCTCCTGAGGGCAGAGACAGTAAATGACTTACCTGAGCCCCCAAGGCCAAATCAAATGGGTAACAGAACCAAACGCAGTGAAGATCAAGTGACAAACATGTTTGCAATTATTTTGTCCAGAAGTAGCCTCTTAATCCCATGAAACAAGTGTCCTAAGTCACTAGGAACACTTAAACCAAGGCCCACAGGAACTCAGAGGACCCTGAGCTCTGGGGCCAGTTCTAGAATGACACAGGACTAGCAACAAACTAGGCAACAAACAGCCTTTTTGTGTGTAACTATTCTTGTGTGTGACAGTGATTGTGTGTGCCAATCTTGGCCCCATCTACTACTGACCACATAGTTGTATACAAACTACTGAGCCACATCACTGAGTTTCTATTTTCTCACCTGTGGATGAGGTGATAGGACAGCAACTCCTGTCCCCAGGCCCAAGGAGACTGATGACTACAGAAGAACAGGAAAAACCACCATAGCAAATCCCCTTCCTTTCCATGTTTTTGTCTCCCAACACTTGTGGAAGGTTAGCCATGGAGATGAGTCGAGGCTAGAGGCTGAGTGAGTGGGGACCTGAGAATCACTAAGGCTGACCTTGGTGGGAAGAAAATGTGGTTAGGAACACAGTGCCTGTTACAAATGGAAGCTTAGAAATGTTGAGTTGAAAGAAAGAAAAGCTGACCTATGGATGGAGACAAGTAAATGCATGAAGACTGTATCCTGAAGTTTTGATTCCTTCTCCTCCTTCTCCTCCCCACAACCCTTCCTCATCTTGGAGGGGCTTGCTTTGCTCTGTTTTCAAAAGGTGCACTTCCAGCCTCAAACTTTTCAGCCCCTGTATACAAGTAAAAAAAGTACTTTCATTGCAGCCTCACAGTCTCTGTCCTCTCTACCATCTCTATTTCTATTTGGACATCTTTGTTCTGTCTTCTGATGTCTTTTGGCAGGATTGTGATTGTCTGTCTTGGTCCATTTTCCTCAGCAAATGAGCACCTTTATCCGTCTATCTCTTTTCCTCTTTCCTTATCCCCCTCCTCTCACCCACTGCCCATCTATCTTCCCAATCCCCTCTGAACGCTTCCCACCTGCACAGGTGTGTCTGCAGATGTTTTATCTAGGGAGGTGCCACTCATCACCAGTCAGAGGATGAAGGTGAGACAGACATGTCTGGTGAAAGGGGGGCGTGGCCTGAAGCCAGCTGCCCAAATCATGGTGGGTGAAAGGGAACTGTCCTTCAACTATGCCTGTTCACCAAGTGCATCTCACCCTTCCCCATCCTGGCTCTCCTAGGCCCCAGCTGTCCTGACTTCCAGCAAGGAGTAAGGAGAAAGGAGATCTCCAGCTGGACCATGCCTTCAAGAAGAAGATTGCTATGGATCCATAGGTATTAAATCTCTCCTAAGGGGCTCTTGGTCAGGCAGTATCATTCCTGCCACAGGGCAGATACAGAAGAGGCTATGTGATGGGGGGGTGGGGGAGGGTAATGGGTACTAAGACATGTGAAAGGGTATCAATGTATATGAATTAATGCACCTTCTATCTGGCAAATATCATGTAACACTTTTATTAATTACAATAAAAAAAGAAGGCTGAGAGACAAAAAATCCCACCATATTCTATCTGCTTTGGCACAGAGACCAAAGCACAAGAGCAATGCTGGTAATCTATACAGGAGAGCCTGGCCCTTCACAATTTCCAAGGTCCTGACACTCTCTTATCTATATTCAGCCCCATTATCAATCATCCTCATATAATATCATTATTATATTCATCTTCATTATCATATCATCCTCATATATCATCCTCATTCATCAAATACTCACTAAGCACTCTTCCGTGCCAGCACCACTCTAGGTACTGAGGACAGGGTGGTAAACAAAACAAAGTCCACCTGTGAGGAGTTGACATTTCCATGGTAGAGATAGTGGGTAATTTCTACAGGTTGTGCTTGAAGGAGGATGTAGGGGAAGTAAGACATCTCTGACTCAGCTCTGAACACATAAAATCTACGGCAATAGCTGGATGGCTACAAGGAGGCCCAGGGGAAGCATTGAACAAGCAGGTACAGGTCTAGGCGACATTAGCAAGTAGCTGTTCTCCAAAACCCCCAGTGGGACAATATCATCAAGATAATGCAAAAGATCATGAAGATGCAAGGAGTGAGGAAGAGGCCAAAAGGTGTAGTGCCTGCAGAACTGGTAGAGATGTATCCATAAGGAAGAGAGTAAGCTCTGGGCAAACTCAAGAACAGACAAAGGCAACCACAGCTGTGGAATCCTTCAGAAGAGGAGATCCCACAGCTGAGGAAGTGAAGGCCTAGAGTAGGATCAGAAGAAATGAGGAAATGGAAATGCAACAAATGTGCCATTGACTCTTTCAAGAAGATCAGAAGAAACAGAAAGGAAAGAGGCTATAGCTTAGGAGAGGGGTGGGTATTTTTTCCTTTTTTAAAACAAGTTAATTTTATTGTAAAGGTGGTATTTTTTTCTATGGTAGAAAAAAAACAGCTTGCTGACATGAAGAATGACACAGGTTAATGCAGGAGCCCTGTTCTTGAGCAAGTAAGGGGTCCTAATACACAGGTCCAACTCATATCCAAGCCTGGCCACACAGGGGTATCTGTCCTCACTTTTCCTATGAGAAACTGAGGTTCAGACAACTACCTGCCCTGTTAGATCAGTGGCACAGAAGTGTCCTTCCTCACCTGTCACCCTGTGTATGCTCCCTAGATGTGCCAGGGTGCAGGGCAGAAGCAAGTCTACATCTTAAGCCTACAATGCTTAATTTTATAATGCTTCTTGTGCAGGCAAAGTTTGACAGTCAACAGTCTAGACAGCAGCTCAAACTTTTCCCATCTCATTATCTATCAAGAGAAAATGTTCTCATTTACAAATGTAACCTTTCTTGCAGAAATTATGAAATACACTCCCACAGGCTAGCTATTCAATCTTGGGTTGCCCAAGTAACCCTCCATGTCTCAGTTTCCTCATCCATACAATGGGGAGGAAACTCAAATCTCGGTTGGGAAGAACAGTACTTGACACATAGGTCATCATTGTCATTATGCTCATACCAGCAGTAAGATGTTCTTAATCACATTCCTCCTTCACCTCAACCACCATAGCCCACACAATGATGGCCTCGTGAATAAGGACAACTCTATCTTATTCTTCCCTGTCATGCTGACAGCCTGGCACATAGCAGGTAGACAACAAACTTCTGCTGGTCTTACCTGGTAAGGCTCAGGGCTATTGCTCGATCATAACATTCTCAATCCTAACAATCAACTGAAGTCACACAGAGACACTGAAGAAAGCTCTAAGAGAGAAAGCAATTGCCTAGAATCACAGAGGGAGTAACCACAAACTTGAGTAGCTCAATGCTTTGCCCTATGGCCAGCCTCATCACCTGAGGCTCAGTCAGTACCTACTGATAAGATCTGGCCACTTGGAGGAAGCAGTGGTGCTCTCAGGCTGATTGTCCTCCTATCCATGCAGAAAAGGAAAGAAGAAGAAATGATCAACACACAAAGGAAAGCAGGGCCCAGGGAAGGCAGGAAAGGCAGGAAAGAAGATGCACTCACCTGGCCCTGTCCTGGACCTGAGGTGCAGAAGCACCTTCTCACCCTACCCCTCCCCAGCCAGGCTGCAGATCAGCCAAGGAAGCTGTGTGAACGGCATTCTGAAATGTCACCAAGAACAAAGCTCCCTTTTCTGCCAGCCCCTAGTATTTACAAGCAAGCACAAATCTGTGAGAAAATTCAATTGAATGCAGATGGCAGGAAATTCCTCTAAAATGACAGTGGCCAAATTCAAACCACAAGACATGAAAATAACCCAGCATACTAGACATGAAGAACATATCTTATAGACTTCTCCTCGTGCGATTTGCAATCTGTGATGGATTACCAGGAAGACAGACTGCAGATTTATTGGACTTCTGTAGAACACGGATTCCATTTGCAACAATTAAACCTTCCATGGTGGAGAAGGTCAGAGGGGCAAGCAAAGGAGATGGTGAAATTAAGGCATGTGGTGTGAGCCTGATAAGGACTAGTGTCAGCACCCTATAGAGAGACTGGCTCAGGTACAGGTTGGCTGCCAGAGGGCTGAATGCAGCAGTCCAGCTGACACCCAAGTACCATCAGATCAGAGTTCTGGATGTGTGGCAAGGGGTGAGGGGTCCGGGGCATGCAGGCAGGTTCCCAAAGGAGTAGGTATGGGCTTACTCTTAACCTATGTGAATAACACAGACGCCCAGGTGTATACTAGTAGGTCTGAGATTCTAATCTATGGTACAGCCTTGCTTTTTATCAAATGGCTGTCATCCAAGTCTTGAACATTTCCCCCTCCTTCTCCTCAGAGAAAGAGACCTCTTAAAGGGAGACTCATCCCATTGACATGGGTCTCTGTGCCCTCCCTGCTTGAATATCAATGGACCTGTGACTGTTCTGACAGTGTATAAGATGGAAGCAAAGGTATGTCTGCTCTGAACCTGGCATTGTAATGATGGTGGCTTCCTTTTGCTATCTTTCTTAAAATTCCATGAAGAAGACACAGAGGGACAGAACTCCAGGCAGCCAGCATCTATCCACATGCCAGCGTACCATCTATCCTGAAGCTCCGTAATCAGATTAACCAAATACCACCAAAGTGGAACTGGGCATACAATGATAGCTTAGGAGAGCCTGGCCCCAAATTTCTGACACAGGATTATTTGATGGTGACCTAAGTTTTTTTTTGTTTTTTGGTTTTGTTTTTTTTTTTTTTACCAGTCCTGGGGCTTAAACTCAGGGCCTGAGTGCTGTGCTTGAGCTTTCTCAAGGCTAAAGCTCTACTACTTGAGCCACAGCATGATTTCGGCCTTTTCTATGTATGTGGTAACAAGGAATGGAACCTGGGTCTTTGTGTATGCTAGGCAAGCACTCTACTACTAGGCCAAACTCCCGGCCAATGACCTAAGTTTATTAGGTCATTATCCCAGTCCAATCTTGTCCCAGTCCCTTGTCTTCCTGTTCCCTCCTGGCAGTCTGATCTTCCCAGCCTGAAGAACTACCCTGGTCTGAGCTCCCAGCTTCCTGCCAGGCACATTCCCCTTGGCCTTCAGTGACCGTAATACACTGAGGTCATGTCCATACCACTCTGCTTATGCTCAAAGTCCTGTGAAGCTCTGACCATCAAACCTACTCCTCCTTGGCTACCCTGTGCCACCCTTCCCTACATTTGTGTTCTCTAAAGAGGCCCCATGCTGTTGTACATGCTACCTATCAATACTTTGCTTTCGACAAAGGGTGAACAAATGCAGCACTAGTATTCACTGGATATTTTGTTGATTATACAACTTGTGAGTGGGATGGGAAGGGAAAACTGGGAGAGAGCCAGGGAAGGGGTGATAGTGTCCAAAAAGAAATCTACTGTTTACATGACTTATGTAACCTCTCTATACATCACCTTTATAATAACAATAAAAAATTAAATATACTTTGTACTCTAGTATCTACTTAGCAAACTGCTATTGAGACTTCAATGCCCAGTTTAAACCAAGGCACTCACTGTCCCCCTCTGAGATCCTTTAGCCTTCACCATCCTGTCTTGTCATTACATATTTGACCCTCAATACACCGTGAGGAAGTAGCTTGAACAGAGGAAGCTCTTGGTTGTCTGCCCTATACCAGCATTGTACCTGGACAGAGGCTAGTAGAATTTTATGAAGTAAAGTAATAAATGTACAATATAAGAAAAACAGGGCCTGTGTGGCCCCACGTGGTCTATAAGAAAGGAAAACATGCAAAACTATGAATTTCAACGAAGAATGCTGACAGGAACTCAGTAGTTATGAGGGCAATCAAGGTCTGGGAAAGAAGGCACTGGGGCCAGGTGACTGAGAAGGAAATCCATGCTGGAGGTAGGATCAAAGCCTCCTCCAGAGTATCCTGGAGGGTTTTCTGGACCAGCAGAAAGTTTGGGAAAGAGGCCTAGGAAAGAGGAAGCATTTCAAAGCAGAGCCCAGACCCAGGTCAGAGGGAAGGAAACAGGATACCCTGGAACACTCAAGAGAAGCAAGGAAACCCTGGAATATTCAGACAGCCCACAGCACTGGAAAGCAAGGTACAGACTGCCCCCTATAGTATCAGCAACCAGGAACCTCTCAGAATACAAAACACCAGAACCTCTCACTCTGTTTCAGTGTAAGCACAGAGAAACCAAGCCCAGAAATGCTGCTGGAGTAGTTACTCAAGGTCCCCCAGAGAGCTGGCCACAAAGCAAATTTTGCCCCAAGGTCTATGTATGCTTGTCAGTCACTGCTCTACCCTCCTGGCTGCCTCAGAGCTGAGGGGTGATCCTGTGAAATCTGCTTCTCCCTTTCCTCATCTGCCTCTTCTACCACACATATTGGTGTTTAGTCCTAACACTGAGGCTCTCCCATGCAGCAACAGGTTAGGACCTGGACTGTGCCTGCTAGCAATGTTCCACTGCTCTGAGACTGGGTTTTCTTATCTGTAAAGTGGAAATAGCTCCCATCTCAAAGAGTTTAGTGAAGACTAGCAAGATAACAAGCATTAAATAGTCAAGATATAGCAGGACATGCCTATAATCCCAACTACTCAGAAGGCCAGGACTGCAGAATCTGAAGCCAGAGATCAGCCTGAGAAAAAAAAAAAGGGCTAGGGTGTGGCTTAGGAGGTAAGAGTGCTTAAAATGCCTATGGTATTGGTTTTGATCCATAGCTGGGGGTGGGGTGTAGAATTAGCCCTTGGTGTCATGAAGGCCCATTAAATGTTAGTTGCTGACTTTTTAGCCATCTGAGACACCTCTAATAGAAAGGCCCTTTCCTCCCCTCTGGCTGGTGACCTTAGGAAAAGTGCTTTTTCTTTGAGCCCCTCTGTCTGATCTATAATGAGAGAAATAGCCAAGACTTTTAAGTGATAGTAAAGGTCCTGACTGATGGAATGCTCTTCCCTGAGGGAAGCTATCTCAGTGGTACTTGAGGGACTCATTCATCCCTTTCTCCAAGCCCTCAAAGAAGGGCCATCTGAAATGTATTAGGGCCTAACCTGAAGGAGCCCAGGGATCCAGTGCCCCTCCCTCTCCTAGACCTCAGTATGACTCTGTCCATGTTTCCTACCCACGACATGCTCCCACTCTCTCTTGTTAGCAGAAAGGCTTACTTTCTAGTGAATAATGCTACAAACAGACATGCCCTAAGCCCACCCTAACAGGCTTTCTTCTGGTTGAAATTCTCATTGACTAGGCAGACAGTATTGCCTCTGTGGTGCTCAGGTCTGCAGGAATGTCTCCCCTAGGCTCTAAGAGCACAGGTCCAGAGGAATTCATTCTGACACCTGGGCAGGATGGTTGTAGCCAGTAGTTGCCATAACTTCACAGAGGAGGCAGGGAGGGATGAATTCTGATAGAGCCAGATTTGCCTCATCTTCTGTCCATCCCAAGTGGACTTGAAGGGTTAAAGACACACACACACAAACACACACACACACACACACACACACACACACACATCTGTGAGACATGAATGGGTTTTTTTCAGCACTGCCGATTTATGAAGCACAGGCAAGAGAAGGTGCCGAGTAAGAGGTACTAATGTTTCTTGGAAATGAGGGGCACAGCAGAACTTTGCCTGCTGGGAGAACAGACTGGCAAGTGGTTGATGAGAATCCAGTGACTGTGGGAGCCCAGGAAAAGTCCTTTACCAGCTAAGATGGCCTAGAAAAACTTCCTGACAGGTGAGAGGTAAGCTGGGATGGAGTAGAAGTGAGGACACTGAGGAAGCAGCACATCCAAACATCGAGGGGCAAGGGAAGGTCAGAGAAGCAAGACAGCCCACCTCAGATGCCCAGACTTAAGTGCAACAACCACCCATCATATACTTGGTTTTATAAGACCACCCCACACAGGCCCACAGTTGGAAGAACCTTGAGGGAAGGAAACCTGAGAGACTGAAGGACCCTCAGAAGGCAAGGAGACTGGGAAAGTCACTGCTTCCCAGAACAAGGCAGAACCCAGGCCTTATGAGTGCCTCATAACACCACTCATAACGCTTCCCATGTGGTTTCACAGAAGGTACAGCAGGACTAATATAGCACTAATGACAAGACTAAAGGGGTAGGATATAGGAGGAGCTTGGGACAAAGGGAATCTCTTGAGAGTCTTGTGAAAGTAAATTAGCTAGGGTCACCTGTCCTTGCTATCCACCTCCACTGTATTTCCAGGCCTGGCCCAGTGTAAAGAGTGACATTGCCAAAGGCTGGAGTGACTCCACCACTCACACAGGCAGCATATTCCCATCTCTGGAAGTATATCACCAAGGTGCTGAGCTACTGCTTAGAAGGGAGGCCTGCCTGCCCGCCTGCCTGCCAGTATGGAAAGTTTGGTGGAAAATGAAACCCCCTCAGTTCCAGTCTCAAGAGATGGATATGGCCTCAGGGTATCGCCAGTTCAATGCACAGTTCTCTCCTGGGAGATGGACTGTGAGAGGAGCTGTGGCAAAGGCCAAACAAGAGCATAGATGTAAGGACACTCTGCAAAGTACAAAGCACTATAAAATCATGCGGCGGTATCATTATTTGAAACAGACTTGCAGAAGAGCAGCCCCTAAGGACTCAAGTGAAATGCATCCCCTCTGCCTGCCATTGGAACCATGTGTTCCCAGTGAGGTAATGGACTAGAACATACTCTGTAACTCCTGGCACAAGTGGTATCATTGCCATTATCATGGTGATGGTGGTGGTGATGATGACCACTGCTGTTCTCCATCTCCTGCTGCGAAGACCCCAAGCAGCTAAAAGTAAGCTGTTTATGGATCCTGAGGGCAGACCTGTCACATGAAGCCATCAGCCTCTGGATCGGAAGGCAGCTGTGAGGTGGTTTATAACAGGCCCTGCCAAATGCAGAAGAGCCTCTCCCTTTCCCCTGATGCCCCTACAAGTACTCAATTCAGCCGTGCTGAGCCAGTCTTCCCACTCCCACCTCAAATCTGCCCTCCTTCTCCACCTCTAGATATCCAAAGCATTGTCCTGCACACCTCGGGGGACTGTAGATGTGGGTCCACTCTTCCATCTGGCCTGTCATCAATCCTAACCATGCTATTATTTACTGAGCACCTTTGTAAGCTGAAAATGTTTAGCTCTTTCCAGAGCCACTATCTCTACTCACCTTATAAAGAAAGTAGTTTTTCCCTCCATTTTACAGGAGGAAATTGAGGCACAAGAGGTTAAACAACTAGTCCAAGGTCACATAGTGGTAAACACACTGGAACTAGGACCTGAACTTATTCATTTTGGTGACTCAAAGCCAAGGAACTGCCTCTCCTGTTTCCCAATAGCCTTCACATCTCTGTGACCACTGCCACCAGCCTAGGCCAGGCTACAGTGTGTGTGATCATCAGCTTCCCAGAGGTTCCTGTGGCCAGTCCACAAGCCCAATGATAAGCTCCAGTTCGGGCCTGTCCTATGCTTTCCTGGGTTACTAAGTCTAGTGTAGGGTTGGGCTGAGAGAAGGCAGGTATAAGTGTTGATTACACTGGCGGCCCAAGCCAAGCCTCCTCAGAAGCCTTGGCACTACTGGCCTGCAGAATAGCCATGGGCAGCAGGGGGGTTTGTGGCAAGGTACGGCCAATCACAGGATTCCCATGGTGTCCCATTCTCATCCCCACATGTACTACATATTCAACTGTGCATACTCCAGCATTCCAAGGTTCCTCAGTTCTACCATCTGGGCATTTCTCTTCTACACTCAATAATATAAGTCAGAGTTGTACCCCTAGCTGTTATTCTTAGAAGGGTGGCCTGGAAACTGGGGGAGGGGATCCATCAGATTCCTGGAGATCTGCTGGCTACCCCATTCCAGAGGCCTCGGGGTCTAGAAGGCAAACCGCTTGACCTGGTCTACAACTCATTCTGAGCCAAGGGTGATGGCCTTTATAAGGCCTGATACCTGGAATGAGCTCAATGTCCCTGTTGGTGGGCAGGTGCCAGTGTATTCCAGGGAAGGCTTGGGTAGCAGACATAACTGCAGTATACTTTATAGTTCCTGAAGTATGTGTCCTTCCTATATATGTTATCATCATCTCAGGAAATACACATTTCCAGTATGGACACTTTCCCAGCAATTCTCTGAGCCCCAAACCAACATAATAGGATAAGAAAAGGAGAGCAGATGCCTTATACAGCCAGTGATCCAGAGAGCTTACAGCTGAGCTGCATAATGAAAAGAGATGAATCTTTAGGACATAGACCAAACTTAAAGTTCATTCTAGGCTACAGCTAGTCCCTGGCTATGGCAGAAAGGGTGAGGCTGCTGAGAACTGAGGTGCTAGGAGGAGCAGGGATGACCTGATCATGTGTCTGGGTGTGCCCTAGCCAGACAGGAGGTGGGAAGAGATTTGTAAGACAGGTTAGAGGACATGGTGTATGCGTGATAACTTTCACCACTCAGAAGTTCAGTGCCTCTCTGCAGAGTTGATGGCGATTTGAGGGAGGAGTCTGGACTTTAGGTCTGAATTTGGATTTTCTCTTGTATGCCTAGAGTATGGGGGAGGGAGATGAGGTTGGAGAAGAGGCAGGTCAGGCCCTGAAAGGACCTGAGATCCTCACAGTACTGGTGGCCTTTGTCAACGAGTAGGTCTTAGGGCCCTCAAGTCAGGCTTTATGAATTGTCCTTGCTATAGCAAGTGTCTAATCCAGGGGTATTTATTGTAATTCCAAAGCTGTGCACCAGAGGCACCCTGATATGAGTTCAATCGCTGGTATCATCCCTTAGCAACTTAGAGCTCAATTTTCCTCATGTGCAAGGTGGGGAAAATAGCTGACCTGCAGCTGGCTGAGAGGGGCTGCAATCCAGCATTGTATGTGAAAAGTTAGCCCTGGACAGAGTAGGGGTCAGTAAGTAAATGACTACTGTTCCCCCAGAGAGATATGCAACACAGGAAAGCGGCGAGGACCAGGTAACCTCAAATTGCCTTGCTTGAGATCCAAGGCCAGGATTTTTTTCACCAAATTGGGGTCCCTGGGCCCGGGATCTACTCTTGTTCCTTATTGTTTTTGGCCTTTCGGTAGCATCCACAGCCAGTCCTTGAACACTTCCTTGGTTTGCTTCCAAGATATTCATGCCTCCTCCTCCCTCAGCCCTGTAGTTCCTCAGCCTCTTCTTGTATCTAACATGGTTCATTGTGTATTCCTGGCTTTCTCTTCACTGTCTGTACACTCTCATAGTGATCTCATTCCCACATGTAGATTTTTATTCCCATTTATACATTTTATTTCAAAGTCTTAATATAGAGCATACAAAAGCAATATGAAAGCAAATATAAAATTGTAACTGAACTGAAAATCCTTAGGACAAAACATAATTGTTTGATGTGCATTAATATTTGGTTGAATATGAAGACTCCCCAGCTTATTTTGATGTGGTCAGTTCTGACTTTGTGCAAGCGGAAAATTCAATGCAATTTGAAATCTTGTGCGTGTGCGCGCACACACATGCATGGATACGTGTGCATGTGCACATGTGAGCATGCACTGATACCAGAACTTAAACTCAAGGACTTGCATTCTCATTTGGCTTTTTCTTTTGCTCATTGCTGGCAGTCTACAAGGTAGAGTTTTGTGTACTTTTGCCAGGCTAGCTTTGAACCTTGACCCTCATTCAGATCTCAGCCTCCTGAGAAGCTCAGATTATAGGTGAGAGCCACCAGTGCCTAGCTTGCAATACAATCAGTGAAAGTCTCATTGTTCTGAGATCTTATATTTGTCTCAAACAATTCCCTTGCTGTTTGTTATAAATGTAAAAAATAATTTGTAGCTTTTGTTATAATGTAAAACTAATATTTTTAGTACAGTTATTAAAAATACTAGAAGCCAACTGTTTTATAACTTATCAGGAGTATTGTAAACAGTACTTGGCTTTCTGTCAAACCACTTATGAGGAGAGAACAACTTTCCTATGTTATGGCAACTCCCTTTTGAGTTTGGATCAGCTACCAAAATTTTATCCTTAGTTCTCTCAGTGTAAAATACCGTAGAATTCTTTTTTTAAGGTTAGTTTTGGGGTTTTTTTTTTTTTTTGCCAGTCCTGGGGCTTGAACTCCGGGCCTGAGCTCTGTCCTTGGGCTTTGCTCTGTCCTTGGGCTTTTTCAAGACTAGATCTCTACCACTTGAGCCTCAGCACCACTTCCGGCTTTTTTCTATGTATGTGGTACAGAGGAATCAAACCTAGGTCTTCATGCATGCTAGGCAAGCACTCTACCACTAGGCCAAAATCCCGGCCCACCATAGAATTCTTTTAATGTGAAAATTGCTGGTGTCCCCTAAAAGTGAGCCTCATCATAAAACTAAATTTGACACCTCCCCCTCCTAAGCCCTGTAACTTCTTGTGTTGCCAATAGAACGGTTAAGGACTCAAAGTGGAGGTCTCTCATTGCTTCTTACTACAGGAAAACGAATAACAACAGATGCTGGAGGGGATATGGCCTGGAGGGATCCCTACTACACTGTTGGTGGGAGTGCAAATTCGTTCAACCACTATGGAAAGCAATATGGCAGTGCCTCAAAAGGCTAAACATAGAACTCCCCTATGACCCAGCAATTCCACTACTTGGCATTTACCCAACCATCCAGAAACTAGGGCATACTAAATCCACTAGCACAACAATGTTCACTGCAGCATTATTCACCATAGCAAAAATATGGAACCAACCTAGATGTCCCTCAGTTGATGAGTGGATCAACAAGTTGTGGTATTTGTACACAATGGAATTCTATGCTGCTGTCAGAAAAAACGACATCACCCCATTTGTTAGGAAATGGAAAGTCTTAGAAAAAATCATATTAAGTGAAGTAAGCCAGACTCAAAGGAAATTAGGCTCAATGGTTCCCCTCATTTGTCATAATCAGTAGAAACCTTGGGCTCTACTAGCAGAGATCTGCAATAGAGCAAAACCTTGATATATAAGGCCATATAGTATGAAGCTAATTGAAAAGACCTCCAGGATATTGAAACAAAAGCCATACAATGAATGACTGTTGTCCTTAATGTACTATGTTATCCCTCCTCTTTTGCTGTCCCTTGGTTATCTCATATTGTTACAGTATCTCACTTTGTTATCTGATATATTGGATTTATTTGTATTTGGTTATTTGAAATTGGATAGGGAAGGGGGGAAAACCAAGACGGGGGTGGGAGGGGTGGGGGTGGGGGGGGAGGGTAATGGGGACCAAGACATGTGAAAGGGAATCAATATATGTGAATTAATGCACCTTCTATCTGGCAAATATCATGTAACCCTTTTATTAATTACAATAAAAATAAATAAATAAATAAATAAATAAAATGAAACTAAAAAAAAATAAACAGCAAGTGCAAAAAAAAAAAAACATGGTTCTGCATCTTATCAATTTTCTAAAAGGAAGATATCTTTCATCCAACACAGGCCAGATGAAATCCCAAAGGGATGTCAGGTTCTATGGAGATGTCCAGATTCTCCATGCTGGTCTCTGTGTACTTCCAGAAAAGCTCCTACCTCCATAAAAACAACTGGTGAAAAATTAAGCAGGCTCGATCAAGTCACTTGTTCCACACTGTTCCCCTGCCATGCTCCTCTAAGCTTTCTTTCTCCTAGTTGCTCTCTAGTAATCAACACTTCACCTGGCTCCTGAAGGAGCTGCCTGATTGTTAAGTGAAGATATTCACATTATTATTTACAACAGTGCATGGAAAGTAGAAAAAAAAGCCTAAATGCCCAGCAACAGAGGAAAGGTTATGTAATATCATAGGGCATCCAGGCAATAAAATACTAGGTAGCTGTTATTTTGAGAACTCACATAGCTCATGAAGAAAATTTTCAAAACTACACAAATATTATCCATGCTTATTCAAACTAATTTTAAACCATGAATGCAGACAGAGGTCAGAAAGGAGCAATCAGCAGGGGAAATTGTTTATGTTTCTGTGGGGGTGAATCTGTGAAAGAATGTATCTCATTTTTAATTAACTTTTGCTATACTGCTATCAATGAAGAACTTTTGGGAGGAAGATGTTTTTGTTGTTTTGTTGTGCAGTATTCTCATTCACTTGCCTGGTACTCTACACCACTTGGGTCCCGTCTTCAGCCCTTTTTTGCTGGATTTTGTGGAGACTGAGTCTCAGGGAGTTTTCTGTCTGGGTTGGCTTTAAATTATGATCTTCTGGATCTCAGCCCCCCGGACTCTGTCAGGTGACCAACTGATACCCAGCTTGTTAGTGAAGAACTTTTAAAAATGAATTAACAATTTTATATAGTCATTTTAAAGAGTAATTATGTCATTTGTAGGGAAGTGGATAGACCTAGAACAAATCATGTTAAGTGAGGTAAGCATGTTTTCTCTCATATGTAGAAGCTTGGTCTAAAATACATCAAGACATGATAAATTATAAAGAACTCCAGGCATCCACACACAGTAACTACTTTTTTATTTTTATTTTTATTTTTTTGCCAGTCCTGGGCTTGAACTCAGGGCCTGAGCACTGTCCTTGGACTTTCTCAAGGCTAGAGCTCTACCACTTGAGCCTCAGCACCACTTCCGGCTTTTTTCTATGTATGTGGTACCGAGGAATCGAACCCGGGTCCTCATGCATGCTAGGCAAGCACCTTAACCACTAGGCCAAACTCCCGGCCCCTTTTTTATTTATTTTTAATTGTTGTCAATTATGGAACTTGAACTCTAGGCCTGGGCTCTTCAGCTCAACACTAATACTTTACCACTTTGAGCCACAGTGCCACTTCTGGTTTTCTGGTGGTTAACTGGAGATAAAAGTCTCATGGATGTAGATGCTGGGGCTGGTTTTGAACTGCAATCCTCAGATCTCAGTCTCCTGAGTAGCTGGGATTACAGGCATGAGTCACTGATGCCCCCACTCCTTTATTTTATTTATTTTATGTTATTCTACTCTGTCGGTTATAGGGCTTGGACTCTGGGCCTGGGCATTGTCCCTGAGCTCTTCAGCTCAAGGCTTCCACCCTACCCCTTGAGCCTCAGCGCCAGCCACTTCGCTTTTCTAGTGGTTAATTGGAGATTAAGAGTCTCAAGGTCTTTAGTGCCCAGGCTGGCTTTGAACAGTAAACCTCAGATCTCAGCCTCCTGAGTAGCTAGGATTACAGGCATGAGCCACCACAACTGGCCTTTATTTATTTATTTGCCAGTCCTGGAGCTTGAACTCAGGGCCTGAGTGCTGTCCTTGAATTTTCTCAAGACTGGAGCTCTACTACTTGAGCCACATCGCCATTTCTGGCTTTTTCTATGTACGTGGTACCGAGGAATCAAACCCGGGTCTTCATGCATGCTAGGCAGGCACTCTACCACTAGGCCAAACTCCCGGCCCTATTTTATTTTTTTTAACAAAGAAAAAAAATTTCTTGTTTCCATTTCCTGGAGTTCATTTTGATAATGTTTCATATAACATTATGAAATGTTACATGATCAGGCTCTGATCATATAAAATAATATCATATAAAATAGCATTTAAATGAACTCCAGGAAATGGAAACAAGATTTTTTTCTTTGTTGCTATTTTCTTTTCTTTTTGTCTTGTTTATTCATTTATTTGTCTTGGAAAGGGCAAAGGGTGGCACAGAAATGGAGGGACAAAGGGTGAACAAATGTAGCAGTTATGCTCACTAGAGACTATGTTGAAAATGAACTATACAACTTGTAGGTGTGGAATGGGAGAGAAAAATTGGGAGAGAGTGAGTGAAGGGGTGACAATGTCCAAAAAGAAATGTACTCATAATCTGACTTATATGTAATTGTAACCATTCTATGTATCCCCTTTATAATAACAATTAGAATATTAAAACATAATTAATGAAAAAAGAGAAAATAGGACTTGTCTTTATAACAGCAGTCATTTTTAAAAGATGAAAGGAATTTAAGGCACTTTTTAGAGGATGAAGATTCAAACTGAAGGCCCTATAGTTGCTAGGCAACACTATACTACTTGAGTCACAGATGAGAAAATGGCAAAATGGCTCACTTCAGTTTGCAAAGCCAGTTGAGGCAAAGCTCCAAACTCCAAAGCTCTCCTTCACTCCCAAATTTAAGTTTACTTATTTATTTATTCACTTATTAAATCATTTGTTCATTTGTTTACTCATTCATTTAGTTAGTACCAGTATCAGGGTTTAAATTCAAGACTTCACATTCTCTCTTTGCTCTCTCACTCATGGCTGGTACTCTACCACTTGAACCACATATCTAGTCCTCAAGTTTAACTGTACTACTTCATGTATTATCAAAAAGAAAGTCCCAACTCTCACTCAGACGTCTTCCTACAATAAGAAGAGGGAAGTCTCCATTTTTCTGTCTATACACTATGATGTGAGGACCCCAGTGGGCTCAGGCTAATCTGGTGGAGGTTATCTTTCTACAGAGGAGGACCAAGACCAACCTCCAGGGAGCCCAAATGAACCATCGCCAGGCCATTTCCAATGTCCAGGTACCAAAACAGAACAGAAGCACAGGGACATCCTAAGCTTTTCCCAGTGCCCCTATGGTGACTGAGAGAGAACTTATAAAGAAATAGTGTGGGAGCAATGGGTAGAACACCAGCCAAGAAGCCAGGAGGAGGTATGACCATTGTCACCCTGAGCAAGTCATCCCATCTATATAACCTCTGACATCCTTTGTACAAAATGAAACCGTCAGTGGGATATCAGGACTCACGCCTATAATCTTAGCTACTTAAGAAGCTGAAATCTAAGGATCACAGTTCAAAACCAGTGCAGGCAGGAAAGTCTATGAGAATTTTTAGCTACCAAAAAAACCATAAATGGAATTGTGGCTCAAGTGGTAAAATGCTATCCTTGAGCACGAAAGTGTAAAGACAGTGCCCAGCCTTGAGTTCAAGTCCTAGGATTAGCACAAAAAAAAGAGGGGATGGGGGTGGGCTTTCATCCACTTGATCCAGTGCAGCTATATGAGGTTTTCATCACACTGTCTCTCACCATCTTGTGTATGAAGTCATATATATCTCAAGTTAGCTCTGTGCTTCTCTTGCACCTAAAAATATTGTGTATCTTTGGACTATTTATTGAACTGGGCACCATGGAACAAACACAAGGTGAATCCATCTGCAAAGTGGTAAACTGAACTAAGAAGGCCTCTGCCAAGCCGAATTCTACCTGATCTTGGGGATTTTACATGTGCAGATCCCTATGAAGTGAGCCTGCAAGCTCAAGGCAATTTGCTGTGTCTTTGGGGGTCTGTACCTTTCCCCTCGTCTACCTCTCCACACAAACCTCAGTCTTCTTTCTCCTTTCTGTGTTCAGCTCTACATCAGCCACATGGTAGGACATGACTGCCCAAATCTAGTTGCCTAGGGCAACAAGGGAGTCTGGAGTTGTAGCAGTCTTGCCCTCTTCCCTGACAATACTAGCTCAAGACCCTTTGTCAGTCCTTATCTAACCTTGCTGCAGCAGTGGGCCACTTCCCCAACCCTCCACCTCCAGCTGGCAAGCACTCCTTGTTCCATACCAGTGCGTGCCTAGAAAGGCCAAGTGGCGCCAGTTACTATGGAAGCCTTATTCCAAGTGGTGCCTATGAACCTTGTCTCTAAGAACTCACTCTAGTTGCAACTATAGTGCTGCATGTCTTCAAGCTCCTGTCTACCTCTATTCCTACAGCATAACGTCACTATTAATGGAACACTGGAGCAGCTTAGCGAGAAAGGGATGAGATACCTCTAAAGGGACCTAATTAGCACTGTGCCACCTGACAGGAAGATATCCACAGAGAGAGGAAGAAAAACTGGCTCTTATACATCAAGAGAAAGACTGGGCTGAAAGAGTTAGTAGAGAGACCTAGCTTTAAGCTCTAACTCTATATTCAAACATGTGGTCTTGGGCAAATTACCTCCTTCAAGAAGCAGTCCTATTGCCCCTTCCAAATGACCACTGTCTCTTAGCTGCCCATATATTTTTCTATCACACTAGAATTTACTGCAGGTCTAGGCCTAATCTGTTCCTCTTAGTCATCCAGTTCATGGCCTGGGATATGGTAACACTGGTTGAGTATTTGTTGGATGGACAAACTTCAAAAAAAAAAAAGACTCTGCTATTTATATATGTATATACTCCTGCCAAGCATGAGACCTAAGTGGAACAGGTACCAAGGGAAAGAAAGGACAAAAGCTTCTGTGGCAAAGTCAGGGCTGGCAGTAGCTCAAATGGTAAAGCACCACCTAGGTGGCTGTCTACTTAGCAAGGCTGTGGTGAAGGATCTTCTGAGACTAGGAATTTAGCCAACATCTGGGTGAGGGAGGTTGGGATGCCACCATCCAAAGTGTGGTCCACAAGTGAGCAGCATCAGCATCCCCTGGAGACATGCCAGCCAGGATGCAAGTTCTGAGATCTCACTCAACTCTACTGCAAGACTATCTGCAAATAGGCCCAGGATGCCCAGATAACAGAAATAATTGAGTAGCCCTGATTCTATGATGGCTCCAAGTTATTCTGGTTCTCTGTGGTTTCATAGGTCTCGCAGGACTTCAGGGAAGTGCTTAATAGTGTAAGATCACACTGATGCTATTCCCCAAGGTAGGTCATAAGCCCCATGAAATCATATGGTACAAAACAGGAGAGACATATATACTTGTATACAGGACAGACATGCTTCTCATCTGCTGCCTACAGCAGTCTGTCTATTTGACAATATTGTATAGCACACAAATGATGTTATAAATATCCAAGAGGCCCCTTGGTAGAAAAAAAAAGGTTCCCACCTCTGCCATAAGTGGGAAGTAAGGCCCAAAGTGAATACTCTCAGTCATGTGAAGTAAGCCAAGCCTGGAACAGGCTTCCAAGGAGAAGGGCTCTGTGGGCCTGGGCAGCAAACTGGCTACCTGTATACAATGTTGAGACTCCTGACACCAAGATCTACTGAAGGCCTGGCTAAGGCACACAGCATCTCCTCTGGCAATAGCTGATTCTCTCAGCTGAGCTAGTGTTAAAGATGGGGTCTGTACAACCTCAGTAACATGGATATCCCCTCAAAACAGCATCTTTTCATAACCACCCAAAATCACTTTCATTTCTGGGCTCAATCAGCCTCTACTACCCTCTGAGAATCTCTGTGGGTCAGGCTCTGTGCCTGTGGCTTTAATCCTATTAAGGATAAAAAAGCCATTCCCTTGATATTTCATTCTCCTTTCAGAAATGAGGCTCAAACCCAGGCACAAGAGGCTCACACTATAATTCTCATTAGTCAGGAGGATGAGATCTGAAGATCTGTCTGGGCAAAAAGTCCATGAGATACTATCTGCAATTAACCAGCAAAATGCTAGACTGGAGGCTTGGCTCAACATACCCATGAGTGAAAATGCTGAGAGGATTAGGTGAGCACAGAAAGAGAGAGACAGAGACAGAGACAGAGACAGAGACAGAGAGAAACAGAGAGACAGAGACAGAGAGAGACAGAGAGACGGAGAGAGAGACAGAGGCAGAGAAACAGACAGGGAGAGAGAGACAGAAACAGAGAGACAGACAGACAGACAGACAGACAGACAGAGACAGGCAGAGACAGAGAGAAGGAAAAAGGAAAAGGGAAAAGGAAATGAGTTTGTGGTCACACTACACGAATAAGGGGATATGTGCTCTGTTCACCCACTAAATCAAGAGCTCGGATCTGTATGTGGCCCCAAATGAAGGCCAAATTTTGGGCAACTCACAACTTTACTGTGAGTAGACTTAGAATTCTCAGAGTCACGCTACAGAAAAAATCTGGGGAAACTTACGTAGAAAGTAAGGACAGGAGCTATGTGAACATGTAAGTGTCATTGAACATTCAAATGTCATTGTCTGACACCCAGCCTGGCTCGCCTTGAGAGCAAATAGACACTTTCTCCTCATGAAAGCAAGAGGACATCTCTTTCAAATCAACAGGGGTTTGGTTAAAGAGGCATAGTTGCTGTCTAGCTACCTCTTTCAGTGCCTTTCTCAGAAATCTCTGTGTGGTATTCTCATGCCATCCTACCTTCTCTCTACATAGCCCAGAAAGTCATACCTAAAGGCAGCAGCCTCTAGGTCCTTGTTCAAATGTTCCTAAGCAATAAGAGGAAGAGAGGTGGAAAGGCATAATTCATATTTTTAAATTTCTTGGACAAATTTTCTTTTATCACAGAAATCATAGACTTAGTTCAGGAACAAAAAAATTAACACTTGGGTTCAGTTTGGGACTTATCAATTTAACACCATTTGCTCTGGTTTGGGGTTTGGGGTTTGAGGTTTTTGGTCAAGTCTCTGGTAAGCAACAACTGGGGACACCCATTCCATGGGTCCCCAAGACATTAGCTTCAGTGAGTCCACTTGAGAGACAGGAATAGGAAAAACCCTACAGGGACGTTCAAGCAGTATTATCAATATTTCTGCTGGCACTAAGAGCAATCTCCCAGGTCTAGATAGAATTACACTGTCCTCAGTTCAGTCTTCCCCTACATGTGGATAACCTTTTGCAGCTCTCCATTTCTTCAGTACACAGCAACTAACTGAACTTTCAAGTCTAGAAGATTCGGTTACATCCTCAGCAACCTTCCTAGCTTCCTAATGGCCTGTCCTCCATCCACAGCAGTGGATACTCTCTGAGGGCAGGTTCTCATGTTTGGTATTATAAGATTTGATCAGTAGTCATCCATCACAATCCCTGTCAGAGACATGTTCTGTAAGGAAAATCACTGAGACTTATATGAAAAATGGAAATAAGCTTCCTTCCATGAAGAATGTGCCATAAGCTCCTTCTTCCAGGAGAGAAAATGGGGACACAAAGCAGCTGTCAGCTTGCCAGTCGCAGGGTTGTGACGACAGAGCTGGGGCTGGCTCCAGGGCCTACAGTGAGAAGCACCCTGCAAATGACAGTCTTGCCTCACCCACACCTCGGCCTGTTCCCAAAAGTTCTGCTCCCTGGCCTGGCCTGGCCTGGCCACCAACACACGACTGCCAGAGGAACACAGCCCAGTTTGGAAGGCCATAAAAATGTGTTTTTTCTTGCTAAACAAATTAGTTTACATCTGGTGATGTGCAAATAAATAGAGGGGCCCAGACCAGACGTCTCCTAGGGCCTGGGCCCCTTTCTGTTTGGATCCAGCCCCAGGCACCCGCGGGGAGCACCCTAGCTTCTTACTTGTTCTCACGCCATGCCATCCCTGGGACCTGCCCTGTCTTCCCTCCTTAACCCCTCATCTCACTAAGAACTGCCAGCTGGGGGTCCGCAGCCCTTTTTCCTCACAGAAGACGGACAGGTCTCTGGTATTTGATTTCCATGCCCCAGCCTCAGCCTCCTCATGTGTGGAGAGGAGTAATGATGCCTTCTTACATTGGTATCCATGGTGAATAAACATACTAGGCACTTAGAAATAGCCTTCAATGCTGCTTGGCCTGGGAGATATGCCCTCAAAATGGGTCCCAGATATTCAACCAACCACACAGATGAGAAACCAAGGCCCAGAGATATTAGATCACCATCCTGACCACAAGCAAAAGGATAGGATTTGTCTCTCAAGTATTTTCTAATTCATGGTAATGAGAAGGAGGGTACCTGCCATCTTATACCATAGTGGGAAAGCCACCAGTCTCAGCCTATTCTGGTTTACATCTACAGCACTGCCCAGGCTTCCTGCAACTTAGAGGCTCCAACTTCCAGGCCAAGCAGAGAACTCACTGAGCAAGGAAGGGACTTGGCAGCTAGGAGCAGAACAAGAGAGAAGCTGCCAGGTCTTGGGTTAAGAGACGAACAAGTTTCCATTTGACCTCAGTCTCCTGAACTGCGGAAGAAAGCAGTGGACAAGTTGGTCCCAGGGTCCCAGGGCAACCAGAAGAACCCAACTTTCTGACCCATGTCTGCCATTAGTGAAGTGAGCCAGTGGGCTTGGGTTTCAGAGACAACCTAAAACTAACCCCACTGCTCCTAAAAATGGGCTCTCAAAGGTCACCCTCTGCCAAGTCTTCTCTCCATCAGTGCCCCTGCCACTGTAGGCCACTGGGTTCTAAGATGCATCAGCAGGGCAAATGTGGGGGAGCAGCTTTCTGTCTCCCTCTATCTCCTCCGTTAACTAGCGCCAGACCACTGGGGCCTCTGATGGAAAGGGGCAGAGGACCCAGTGGACAGAGTGGGAGACAGCCGGCAGAAGCACCCCCAGCAGCTGGATGCCTGTGGGAGCCGGATCTGCAATGAAAATAAACCCCAAACAGCCTTAAAATAACTACAAGGCATTTTGAGAAGACTGTATTGTTGAATTTACTGTTTGTTTACAGAGACAATCCGAGTTGGGTTTCAGATGAAAGGAGGAGGAGACCAGATGTGAGGCTGAACATCTGACCTGCAGCATCTGCTGTCAGAGCAGGGGTGCAGCAGGGGGAGACGGATGACCTGGATCCCTTCTCCAAGCCACAGGTGGCCCAGCTTTCTTACTCAGACCCCAAAAGCCATGTTCATCCACGCCCACAGAGCCAAGAAGAGGTGAGGGGTCACAGAAGAAAATATGGTCTTCCAAAGCACAAGGATGACAGCTGGAGCCCTATCTGTGCCTTCTGGACCAGGCCTGAACTGCTGAGCGGTCACCTCAGGACAGTAGTTGGGCCTGCCAGCCTGTATTTCATGTACAGCACGCAGGAAGAGGTTCAGAAAATCCAAGACGTTGTTAGACAAGGGCAATGTCGTGATGATGACAGCCCTAGAACCAGTTGACTGATCTTTTCTTAGAAACAGGAATCTTATAGCTCTGAAGACTACCTGTTCTCAATCCACTACCAAGGCAGCCTAACCTAGAGAGGGGGCCCCATATCCTTATAGCACCTGAAGGTCCTGATAGCATAGAATAGAAATCACTTGTTTTCCCAGACCACATGTCAATAAACTCTTCAAGGTTAAAACCATGTCATTCAGTATGTCTGCTTGTAGATTCATAGGCACATTCTAGTTACCACAAATGAGAGAAACCATGAAGCCTTCATTTCGTGGCTCTGGCTAACTTTGCTTAATGTATTTTCCAAGTCTTTCCATTTTCTTACAAATAGTATGATATCATTCTTTCTGATGGATAAGCAGAATTCCATTGTGTATACATACCACATTTTCTTAATCCATTTGTCCACTGAGGGACATCTAGGTTGATTCCATATCTTGGCTATGGTAAACAATTCTGCAATGAACATGGTTGTGCTGGTGGCTTACGTGTGGCCTGGTTTGTGGTCCATTGGATAAATGCCCAGGACAGGGATTGCTGGGATTGCTCGTGTGTGTGTGTGTGTGTGTGTGTGTGTGTGTGTGTGCGCGTGTGTGTATGCACATAAGGACATGATAAATTATATAGGACGAAGCCAAAGGAGAATATGAGAGGCTGACAGAATCTCAATTGCTATGCGCAGATGATCACATAAAATAAAATTCTATGAAATGAACTCAAAGAAAAGGAAACGAGACATTTTAGTGGCCATTGTTGCTGTTCTTGTTTTCCTTTTGTCTTGTTAGCTGTTTTGTATTTGGGAGGGTAAAGGAAGGCACAGAAAAGATGGAACGAGGGTGAACAAATACAAGAGTGGTCCTCACTAGACACTATGTGAAAAATGAACTGGATATCTTGCTGGTGGGGATGGACAAGAAAAACTGGGAGAGAGTAATGGAAGGGGAGACACAGTTCAAAAAGAACTGTAGTCATCACTCATTAACCTGATTCATATTAACTATAGCCCCTCTATATATCAACTCTATAACAACAATTAATAAAAACTGTCATATACTCAAAGTCCCCAGACCCATAACAGGACATAAAACAAGCTTGTAAATGAAGGGAGGAGGTCTGAATAGAAGGAAGGAAACAAAGAAAGAAGGAAGGAAGGAAGGAAGGAAGGAAGGAAGGAAGGAAGGAAGGAAGGAAGGAAAAAGAATGAAGAAAATCTCCAATAACTATTACAAAAAAGGTTTAAAAGGTTGTCTATCATATCTCAGCTACTAATTGGCTAAAGAATTTTTCACAGTAAGTGTAGCATTTTCTCTTACTGTTCTTTTAAGAAAAGGCAAGGAGAAAGATTTCTCCTTGTGTCAGGGATGGGAACATAGGGGCCCCAAAAGTCTAAGCAAATTTAATTCTCTGTCCACAATACCAGCAATTTAGGAAAAAGAATACACTATCCATTCTCTGAGGATAGGACCTGGTACCCACTGATGTCAGTACCATATCAGGTACTGGAACAAAACCAGACAGCTACTGACAGAGCTATAGCACCTTGGAAAATATATTTAACCTTTTCCTTTGCTTACAAAACAGAAATAATAAAACTTCCTCATCTTGAAAAGTAAATTGAGTAATGGGAGAGAATATGTTGAAAGCAACATGGAAATGCAGCAGATTTTAAAGTTCATCCACTCAGAAAACAAACCCATTCTGGGGGGTGTTGGTGTGTGTATATGATATTTTCCAGCAGGAAAATATCTGAAGACAAAATTCACTGTGGACAAGAAGTCCTCCATTACTGCAGCCAAGGTGAGTGTCTCTAAATCACAGCACACATCCACCACCTTCCAGCCTATCTACAAGGCAGCAGACACTGGCAAGATAACCTCCACCCTGCACACAGCTGTGCTATGCTTCCCAGGCCTTGGGCATGACCACACTGTTATGTGCCAGGGTTAGAGGAAGGAATATAGGCTTCACTTTCCAACTTCTGATCCACAGGAACCTCTGAGTGTCTACAACTTACTTAAGCAAAAAGTGATAGGACCTCCACTGATCTGGCACCTCATGTGCACCAGGAAAAGAGGACTCCCTCATAGTAGCAGGGCTGTGTGATGATACAGGCCCATTCAGGAGTACATGAACTGAATCACTGGCACATGACACACACATATTTCAGTGTGGCTTATCAGAGTCATGAGTATAGCCACAGTGGACAAGGACTGAATGGTTCACTGAATGGTTCATTATCTCAGAGCCTCATCATCCCTTTCCAGGCTGTTATAACAGCCACTCACTGGACTCAATATTCCCCAATGACAATGTCGAGTATGTTGAAAATGTTGGCTACAGCCAGGAGAAGGGACTGGACCTGCCACAGAGATTGGAGAAATTTAAACAAAATTCTGAGTGGAGAAGATAAATGCCACCAACTGGACAAGCTGTGTGTTCACATCACAGGCAGCCAACAAAGAACATCCAATCTTGTCCCTTTTCTCATCCCAATGTGATAAAGAAAGGGACCAGATTATCTGAAATCCCAAAGCTCCAGGTTTCTTTCCACATACTATCAAGGAGAGCAGGTAAAGACACAGTGGAGCCTGAACAGTAGTCACTCAGCCCACACGCAACCCTGCCTCCTAAGAGCCTTCCCTTGGAGCTTTGATGGACATCTCAGCCTCCCCGAAACAGACTCAGGGTCACAGAGGAGAGATAAAGGAGCTGGGCTCAGACTCCCTTTCTGATTCCCCACCTCTCATATAGAGCCACACATACCCCTCAGCTATTGTCCCATGTTCCTCTGTTGATTTTATGGTACACTAACTTAAACCACTTTGTAGGTACTCTGCAAGTGTTCTTATCCTTTCAACTAATTCATGGGCTTTTGGAGAATAGGGGAAACTTGAAATTGCTATGTTGCATGCAATAAACTCCTGGCACAGGGCCGATGGAGCCATTCCAACACTGCGCAGATGCTTCCTGTCCATAACACTTCAGCACCCCAACTCCACCCAATAACTGTTCCTTCAATCCACAACCTGGTAGGCCCTTGCCTGGCTAATGGGTGTAAGGAGATCCTCCCAGTTCCTATGCCCCTTGAAGGAGGTCAGAGCCTGTTAGGAGACATGCTGGAAACAAAACGGACATCACCAGACCTTCCAGTTGGCTGCCTGTGCCACATGAACCCTCAAAGAGATGTTAGACCCCAAGTGATGGCAAAGGCTATCTTAGGGGGAGGCCCTGTATCTTCTTCCCCTTCCCAGCCTGGGGTTCCTCCCCATGGTGGTTGCCATTGCTTATTAATGGCACACATCACAGAGCTGTCTAAACTGATTCTTAATGAACAATAACACAGAGCCAGGGGGCTAGTGAGGAACGAAGGACCAGGAGTACCTTCTACCCTTTGGCTGGTCTGGAAGGAACTGTCTTTCCACATAGTACTATAGGAAAACTTGAGAGTATATTAGATAGGAAGGAGTAAGAACTCTCTCTACCAATTTTGCCATTCCACAGGAAGAGACAGAATCCAGGAGAAAGAGTTACCCTATCATAATAATGGGCCAAATGAGTGTCCCTGCATTGACCTTAAAACCCACAATGGCCCAGGCATATCCAGAGACTCCTATAAAGAAACATAGAGTTTTCAGAAATGTGAAGGGGAGTCACAGGGGCTTTAAGGGCAATCAGGGAAGTTCCCTGTGTAAGTTGCATGAAGGTAAACATAAGGAATGTACAAAGGTTGTACTAGGGGAAAGAAAAGCATACTAAGTCAAGTGCAAAGATATTGAGGAATAAAAAAAAGTGTTGACATATACAGACTGGAGTCTCATTTCTGAGGGATGTTATCTTACTGCCCACCTAACCACTAAAACCCCCTGAGTATTGCTTATGATCGCTCACTGACACAATAATGTATCTCCTACTATATACTGGGATGACACTTGCATCAACTAAGTGTTAAGTGGAAACCCAGGCAGGCTGTCTTCAAACTTGAGCTTCCTACCAAAGTCCACTCAGCTACTGGTAGAGCAGTGACCAGGAGAAATTGTGATAGTTAAAGATCCTGTTTCAGGTAAAGCTCTGATGTTTATTACCCACATAACCTGAACACGTTACTCTAACTCTGCAGCTTCCTTTGTGAAAGGGGGTCACAATGATCCTCCTACTGCAGAGGTCTGAGGCAGGTTGAATGAGACCACACACAAAAGTCAGTTAGCACCAGAGATGTCAGCAAAGTTGTCACCATCCTCAGATCCTGTGTTTCTTGCTTTCTTTTTTTTTTTTGCCAGTCCGGGGCTTGAACTCAGGACTTAGGCACTGTCCCTGAGCTTCTTTTGCTTAAGGGTAGTGCTCTACCACTGAGCCACAGCACTATTTCTGGCTTTTTCTATTTATGTGGTACTGAGGAATCAAACCCAGGGCTTTATGCATGCTAGGCAAGTATTCTACCACTAAGCTACATTTCTACCCCTCAGATCCTGTGTTTCTAACCCTAGAAGGCCTTGCACTAGGAAGAAAAGTGAAATAAGGGACCCTGCAACTAAGGGACCATGGAGGGAGAGTCATAGTTCTCAGCAAGTATACTGAGCACCTGCCCCTGAAGATGCTGAAGTACACTGTGTGTGATCACTTGCTAAGGATGCTACAGAAGGGATCTGAGCATGAGTAGAAGCTAGAATAAAAGGACAAGGGCTTTGAATAGTCCAGTCCCTTCCAGGCCCAAAACTCAGTGAGCCAGGACAGAAACAATTTTATGAAGCTCAGTGTCTTAATCAACCTTATTCTGCTGGGGCTTAGCGCTGAATCTTTTCTTCAAATTGGACAGTTATGGGCCTAGAGGGAGACAGAAGAGCAAATGGATGAAGTGTCCACATTCCAGACAGGAGGTTCAGGCTTTTGTGTTTCTTCCTTTAAACTCCAAGAGTCACAGAGAGGCCACGGAAGTTTATTTCTCACTCAGCACTTTAGTACTACATGCTGTGTTCCCTTTTTTTCAAGATGCTTTCAGAGCTTCTTGCTGGTGTACACCCAGACCTGATATACACCATACAGAGGTGCTTCTTAAAACTGTATCACCCAGTGTCCCCTCTTGATACAAGATTATGCACAGGGTAAGAGAGTGAAGTTCTTTTTTTTTCCTTTTTTTTTTTTCTAATCCCAGGGCTTGAGCTCAGGGCCTGAGCACTGTCCTTGGGCTTTTCTCAAGGCTAGGCTCTACCACTTGAGCCACAGCACCACTTCCAGTTTCTTTCTTTGTATGTGGTACCGAGGAATTGAAACTGGGTCTTCGTGCATGCTAGGCAAGCACTCCACCACTAGACCAAACTCCTAGCCAAGAGTGAAGTTCTTAAGGAATCACCAGGCCCCATGGAACATAGGTCCAGGTATAGGTGCAAAATGGTTCTGAGGTGCATACTCTCAGCTGATGAGCAGCTGTCCTCAGAGCATTCCTGGGCCCCAGCAGCCCCTCCCATCACCTCAGATCATCTAGGACCAGCACGGGGTTGGCATGTAAAGGTATGTGTTTGTAGAATGTGTAAAACAAAAGTTAGGCTTGCTTTTAGACTAGCCAAACTCTGGGTAAGCCAAAGCCTTCATAGGCCTCCTTGCTCTTCTGATCCCTAGGCTAATGAGACATCTTTGTAGTCAGAGCCAGCGTAGGGTCTTGAGATCTGCCCTTCATATTGCCAGGTAAAGCAGTTAGTCAAAGTCATATCCCCAGCATAGCTAATGGCTCAGAGGGATTCTCCTCACAAAAGATGAAACTTAGGTTCTTCACAGCTGTACTCAAGTCAAGAACCTTCAATAGCTTTCTAGTGCCCATAAGGTCAAATCCATGTTTTTTCCCTTTTTGCTTTCTATGAATCTCCTGCATCCTCCATGCCAACTTGGTAGAATCACCTACCTTATTCCATACAAGACAGGCCTCCTCCCAGAGCAAAAAGCAGAGGCAGGCCAAGCTCCGTGGTTTCAGGAACTTGGCTCTGCCCAGAGCTGTGAACACAGATAGCCATACCTATCTCTGAGCTGGTCACCAAGAACAATTAGAGGCACAGGCCATCAAGGGACTCACAGTCTCTTAGAGAGAACAACCCAAAGGGATAAGGCTATGAACCAAGCCCAGAGGAAACACCATCCTGGACTGGGAGTAGGGATAGCTTCCTGAAGGAGTCTTTGGAGGGAAGTGTCAGAAGAGGGACATCACATACACAGAAAGAACATTAAGGGCACATCAAGGCAGAAGGTACAGGCCCTGCCTGGCTTCTAACAACTCACAGATTGAAGATTCTCCCACTCTACAGGCTGAAAAGAGGCCATGGAGAGGTACCCAATGACCCACCATGCTGCCACACACACCCCAATCCCAATCCCGTGGCAGCCTGCGCCATGCCATTCCTTGTGGCTGCCTCACGGTGGAGGACTCGTCCCCAGAGCGCCACACTGTCTGTGCAGCCAGGGAGATCTGTTATTATCCCCCGTCAATGCTGCTGGCCTGTGTACATTCCTTCGTAATGAGTCTGACCCTCCTCGGCAATGTTTAATCAGTGCCTAATCGACCCTAGCTTTGATCTGCTGTGTTTGCTGCAAAACCCCAGTACCTGATTTTTACAATCTGATTAGCAGCTGGCTCTCCATGCCAGAACTAAAATTACTCCTTCCCTACTTCCAACAATCATTTCCTGAGTCTGCTGTCCCTATCCATCTTGACCTGACACCTTCCTTGCGTCCATCTTCCTTATCTAGTGAGTCAGTCTCCGGAAGTCTTCCAGCCATGTCCAGTCCCTGGAGATTTTGGCCCTGACAACAGGTATCACCATCAGCCCTCTGTTGAGCCAGGGCATCCACAGCTACTAGGTTCAATCACCATTGCCCAGTTACATGACCTCATAACATGCTTCCAGCACAGCCTCTGTAGAAACCCATCCTGACCTGACGTCCACTAAGATGTCATCATCAACGGAGTCATTCACCTCCCCCTGTGTCCTTAAAGACAGGCAGCAGGCTACCCTGCTCAATTCTTGACATCCACATCCATCACTGAGCCATCTGCTTATAGTCATGCTTCTTCCCCCTCTTCTGTCAGACTCTGGGTATTCAGATAGGTCTCCATTTTCCCAAGGGAGGGGAGCAATGCTTACTTACCATGAAGCTGGGAAAGGAAGGGAGGAGATGGACTCTTAGCAGCATCTATGGGACAGCATACTGCCAGAGCAAGTCATGGTTCCTTCTTACCCTTTAGTGCCATATAACAGTTTTTCTCTCCTGGCTCAAGCCATTCTACTTCCACAAGCTCCCAAGCCTCTCTCCTGAGGAATTTACTGTATCTTCATTTACAGATGTCTTTTCCCTTCTGGTGGGGAAAGAGAAGTAGGTGGGAAATAAAGCAAAATGTAGAGCAGAGAAAAATGTCCTGTTGTCTGTAGCAGATGGTAAGCTGAGCACTAGAGGCCATGATTAATCAAGTTTATTCCCTCACCTTAGGAAACCCAGAGACTTTGAGAGCCAGTAAGAGAAGCAGATAAACCAGAAGGTAGAGATCATGGTATTTGTACCTAGCTTGGTAACTGACTGCTTGGAAGGGGTGGAAGAATATCAGGCACGATAGTACACCACTTGGGATACTGAAGATCACAGTTCCAGGCTAGCCTGGACTACTTATCAAGCCTCTGTCTCAAAAATAAATAAATAAATAAAAGGAGGAGGAAGACAATGAAGAGGAAGAAAGGGAAGAGGAGGAGTAGGAGGAGAAGAAGAAAGAAGAAGAGGAGGAGGAAGAAGAGGAAGAGGAGGAAAAAGAAGAGAAGGAAAAAGAAGGAGGTGGCACCATTAAATGATTCATAGAAGAAACGCAGCTGAGTTTGGAAAAATAGTTTTCCAGCCTAGAAGAATGTGGTTGTACAAAGGCACTGAAGTTTAAGAACATGCAGTACGTTCTGAGGATGGAAGTTCAAGTCTTGATGGAATGGAGTAGAGTGATAAGTTTACTGGGGCCAGATCCCAAAGGCCAAAGAGAGGTAGGACTTGTCCTGCAGAGTCACTGCCTGTCACCTAACTGAATTTCCTAACAGTAAAAAGTCCTTTCCTCAATCTGATAATACAGCAGGCCCCAGCGCAGTATATAAAACCTCCTAGGAGCTATTCTAATGCCAATGAGGATACTGAGGCTCCTCAAGTGACTTAGCTAAGGTCACACAGATTACAAGGGGCCAAGCCCGAGGAAAACCAAAATTTCCTGGAGTGAAGTGCAGGTTTCCTGGGATGTAAACAGATGAGAGAGATGAGATGGGAGCCAAAACCAGAGCCAGGCAAGAAAGCTAGACTTGGAAGTGGCCCCTGTTGTCACTCTGTCTGCTGTCACAGGCTAGCCCTTGGCTATGAGCTCCTAGGACAGGCCTGGTCCTTAGTGGATGAGCAAAGCAGTGGAGGACCAGCAGGCTGCCTTGTGCCTTTATCCATGTGTAACATAGAACCCCACAACCCTTTTCTCTATCCAGACTCTGTTCCCAGCAGGAAGACCCCGGAGTGCTTGGGAGGCCCTCTAGACGGATACCAGTTCTGCTCTGACTCTGGCCCCATCTTAGAGCACCTGTCTTACTCTCTGGGCAAGGCCCACCAATGCCTTCACTATCCACATAGCCATCAGGCTTAATCTGGACAGACCTTGGTCTCCCTGACTGTGACTCCTTGTTTTTTTCCCACTCTGTTCACTCCCTGACTAAGCCCCTCTCCAGTTCCCACCAAAGAGGGTTGAAAGTTTTCCACATCTTAATTATCACTAACAACATGCATTTGAACAAAGTCCTCCAAACCCTCTCACCCAGACCAGGCCTACCCCTCCAACTGCACCAACAAGGGGATATCCAATGCCTAGGCATAGCCTTTATCATGTGTGACCCACATTTTTCTGCTCCTGCCAGCCCTGCCCACCTTATGAACTATTGAGGGCCCTACTTCAAGTTCCTCAGAACCAGTCCTTTGACAATTGTTCACAGGATCTTGCATCCATCCTAGACTCTGCGATTTAGAGTCCCTGAAGCAAAGCTCAGGGATCTGGTAGTGGGGGGACCTCCACACTCACATTCTGATATGGGACTGGAGCTGGTGAGCCCCAGTCAGTGTGTAGCCCCACACTACACTTCTAGTACCTGTGTAAAACACCTGGCATCCCTGCCCAACCTCCTGCCTTCATCTAACTTCCCTCCCTATTGAAGAAGAAAGGATTTGAAAGCAATTTTTTAAACACCATAAGACAATAAATAACCCCTCTTTGGAACAAACTATACCACATAATGGTATAGTTAAACACACTGCCAGATTAATCATCCTGGAGCTCAACTTTATGTCATATCCTTGCTCAAAAACTCTCCATGGCTCCCCATTGCCTGAAGGATAAAAGTACTCAGCACAACTATAAAACAGTAAGTGAGATCCAATGTCCTTGAGATGTGTGTGGAAAGAATGTAGTAATAATATAAAGAATGTAACAATAACAATAAAACTCTAAGAATCATTGAACACTTACTATATGCATTATGCACATTAACTCTTACATTACCCCCATAGGATTCATTAGCCCTCATGACAACCTACCATTGTGCCTGATCTTGCATTCTATGAAAGTATGGGGAAGAGCAGGGAATCTGAGAGAATTTAAATCACCCCAGTTGGAACTACACACTTATCTGAAGTTCCTTCAGGATCAAGTCCTCCAGACAAGCATTATCACTTGAGAAGGCCCTACAGCTTGTCTCACAGCCCTTGCAGCCAGCTGCTGTGGCTGGAGATACTCTGTCCTCACCAGCTAGCTGACCTATACATTAGCCTTCCCCTGGAGGAATCTTCTCAGCACTAGGAAGCTCTGTCCCTCCACATCTTCCCCCTCCTAAGAGAAGATATGACTTCACAGGTGCACAGCACTTGACAATGTGCAGAGTGCTTCATCTGCCCCTCATATGCACGCAGGGAGACAAGCAGGTTAGAAGACAGCTCCACTTTGCAAAGAAAGGTCACCCAGGATATTATATTCCAGACACCATTTGGTACATGAGCTTCCCGATGATCTCACCTGTATGTACTACCATCTCTTTTACATATGTGCAAAACCAAGGCAGAAAAAGTCAGTGATTTGCTTTGGTCCTTCTTTTGACCAGGAAGGACTGAAGCTGCCTCCAAGACCCTGTCTGGGGTGGTTGAGGAGTTGGGAAGGGTGTGGAAGGAAAGCTCTATGACAAACCTATCCAATTAGGACCCACTGCCCAGCTGCCTCCTGACCACCCTGAGCTTCCTAGGTACCCAGACATGTGCACAGACAACTGACCAGTCACTGGAACAGCTTTCAGCAGCCTGTGGGCCCAAAGTCGGAACAGTTACATCTTCTCTGGCATGTTCCTCCAGTCTATCACCGTATCCTAATCCTATAGCATCCCAGTCAGAGCCATTCCCAGTCTCCTGCCCCCACCCCCAGATGCAAATTTCCATTCCCTCAACAGCATGAGCTCAGTGGGGGAAAAGGCAATTGATTACTATGAGCAGTCCTGGCTATGGGGCACCAGGATGTGGGTACCTCACCATCCCTGCCCATTTCTGCAGAAAGCACAATGTATCACAGTGCACAGCTTCTTTTTGTTTTAATTTTTACTTTTTATCATTATTGTAGAGTTGATATACAGAGGGGTTGCAGTTACATAAATGAGATAATGAGTAATGAGTACAATTCTTTTTGAATCATGTCTCTGTTTCCATCACTCACTCCTGGTTTTTCTCTCCTATCCTCACCTGCAAGATATCCAGTTCATTTTCCACAGAGTGTCTAGTATGTACCACTGTTGTATTTGTTCGCCCTTTTCTGTGCCGTCCCTTAAACTCTCCTAAATACAAACCAACTAACAAGACAAAAGGAAAACACAAACAACAACAATGGCAACTAAAAAAATGTCTTATTTCCTTTTCTTGGAGTTCATTTCATAGAATATTTTTTCTTTTCTTTTTTTGCCAGTCCCAGGGCTTGAACTCAGGGCCTGAGTGCTGTCCTTGGGCTTTCTCAAGGCTAGAGCTCTACCACTTGAGCCACAGCACCATTTCTGGCTTTTTTTTCTATGTATGTGGTACCACGAAATCGACCCTGGATCTCTGTGCATGCTAGGTAAGCACTCTACCACTAGGCCAAACTCCCAGCCCCACAGAATATTATTTTTATATGATCACCTGCACACAGCTATTGAGCCTTTGTTAATCACTCCTCTTCATATCCTCCTTTGCTTCAGTTTATAGAGTCCTATATAATTTATCATCTCCCAGTGTGTGTGCATGTATCTTGAGACTCAGTTTTCTGCCCTGAAAAACATACCACATCATCTGATGTTTTACCTAGCTCTCCATATTGTTGTGCTACTCAATGAGACAGATGTGTAGTTTTGAGAAACAGACAATAGGATCAATAGGATTCAACCACATCATTACTAAACACTGGCCATGTTTTCCTGGGCATTGACCCCAGGTAAATTCACTGGGCAATGGGGTCCCACAGAAGAAGAAACAATGGTCCTCATCTCTGTGGACTACTACCAGGTCAGAAAGACAGAAAGTGCATTGTACAGATTATCAGTGCCCCTGTGGAGAAATACTTGAGGGACTGGGAACCCTGAGAAAGGACTCTAATCTAGCTGGATATCAGGCACCTCTTCTGGTGGCTTTGAAATGAAACTTAAAGAGGATTGGACAAGGGGCCTTTTGGACAGTCAGCACATCATGAGATGTGCTCATGATGCCTTCATGTGATTAGTGCCATTAGCAAAGGCCCAAGAAAGCTCATGTACACTTATTTTATTATTTTTTTGCCAGTCCTGGGCTTGGGCTCAGGATCTGAGCACTATCTTTGGGCTTTTCCTCAAGGCTGGTGCTCTGCCACTTGAGCCACAACACCACTTCCAACATTTTCTGTGTGTGTGTGTGGTGCCGAGGAGTCGAACCTGGGTCTTTGTGCATGCTGGGCCGGCGCTCTGCCACTGGGCCAAACTCCCGGCTCAGCTCATGCACACTTCTATCATAGGACAAGTGATGGTGAAAAGTCAACATCAAAGAGTCAGTTACAAGACCTGCTTTCATCTTGTTCTTGAGCTTCTCTACTTCCAGAACTGTGAGAAATAAACTTCTGTTGTTTATAAGCTAAAACAAAAAAAAAAAGAGGATTGGACCAAACTGAGGAGCGGAGTCAGTGTGAGCAGGGAAGGGTATGGGTACCAGTGGGAGGCAGAAGGGGTGTGGTGCTAGTAGAGCAGGTGTGGCTGGGGCACTAGCAGAAAGAGATGACAAGGACTGATGAGAAAAGCAAAGTACACTGCACACACTAAATGCTCAGTACAGAGTCATTCCACAGACTCAGAGATCTGCATTCCCTTTTCTGCAAGCTGTTGGCCCTGGCCTGGTCTCTCTCTTACTTTTCCTTTTGGTGGCAGAGCCCCAATGTCCACACTCATGATATGTGGCTTAGGAGAGTTTTTGTGTATCAAGAGGACTGGTCACTAACTGAGCTCATGGTAAGGGTACCTGGAAAAGGAAGAACACATTACTCAGGAAGAAAATCCAGTCCAGCAGGTGCTAAGGAACTCCAGCCAGCTCTGCTTCTTCTCTGCTGACTGTTATCTTGAGCAGACCATTCAAGAGCTCAGACCCTGGACTTGGAGATACTGGAATTACTGCATACAGAGTGAGTGAGGGACCCCAGCAACAACCAATAACAAATGAGAGAATACAGCAGCAGCAGCTCATCTCATGATTACAGTAAATGATACTGTCTTGAAAACACCAGGTCACCAAGCACCAAATGTTCAGGACACAGTTACTGTGTATGGGGCACTACAAGCCATGGGGCAGGGAGGAAGCAGGTGGCCATCTAGGTAGGAGGTTACACTTGGTCATTGTAACTGGCCCATTACCTTCCCACACAAGTGACTAGGATTCCTAAAAAGCTGGAGAAGGTCACAATCAGCATAGTAGAGTCACATCTGATTGCAAAGCCCTGAGTAGCAGAGTACTGCAGGCTGCTGCAGAAGAGATCCAATACAGCCTTGGCTACCACTGCTTGCAGATGGACTGTGAAGTCCATCTGTAAACCTGGCAAGAGGCTCCCGAGGTCATGGTGAAGCCCAAGGAGTGGGCTTATGAGAAACACAAAGTAAGAGTAAAAGTGAGGGATTACAGAGATCAGAGTTAAGGAGGGCAGGGCACACTTTCAAAGGTAGCTAGCAGGTCACTGACAGTCTGGGCAAAGACAATTTCTACCTTATGGTTACCCAGGCAACCCCAAGAAGAGCCTTCTCAAAACTCAGACAGGCCAAGATGCTCATCCTGACCACTCTACACACTACTTGCCTTTTTTCCTCATCAGTCCAGCTGGGTACTCTCTGCATGGATGCAGGACCTGTGTGTGAGAACACCACACAGGTAGGCACAGAGCAGGCATTCAACAGTGAAGGCCACACAGCAGAGATGTCACTGACTTTGGGCCTCCTCTCTGTACCCTGGGCACTGAAAGATCCAGGTCCCATTCAAGAAGGTGGCAAGGCAGGGTTGGGCTGGCTCTCTTAGCAGGATTCTGGCAGACAGACGTTTGGAGTCTAGAGTAGGAACAATATCCTAAATTTTCTTGAGCACTTACTAAAAATGGGGGTATTTGGATCACAGGCAGTTTATCAATTAAGCCTAGCAACTATCCCTGGAAAAAGAAACTTCTCCTGCATATGCAGATTAAGCAATGCAACCAGACCTACCTAACTAAGGAGAGGCTCAGACTGCCAGACCCAGGGGCAAGGACCTTTCCTAGAACCAGACAGCAGGACCTCTATAGGGGGCAAAACTCCAGCCTTTGCCCAAGTACAGATGCCTGAGGTGCAAGAATTCTAGAGTGCTCAGAGCCCAGCAGGGATTCTCAGTTTACAAGGTGGGACAATTCTGAGGGCTTTACGCACACACATATGCACACACACACACACATACACACCCTGGGAACCAGCAAGCTTCCAGTGCTCCAGCATAGAATGAGTTTTAATAAAACCAGAAGCGGCTAATGGTCAACAATAAAAAATAATATTTTCCTTTAAGCAATTAAATTGTAATATAGAGCTCACTAATTCCTTCCTGTTCTTTCCCTTGGGATCTCAGATCAAGCACCAGGAGAAATAAATTATGCTATTCTCCACTTGAAACCCAAGTTTTAAAGAATCTATGGTATAAATATTGCCTCCTTCGTTATAGCCAAAATCCCTAAGGGTTTTTACAATGGTTTCAAATAACAAGCTACCTTTCTGTAAGCACAGAACCTGCTACCCACCCCCATCTTAATTGAACACTAATAAATTTACTCCTTGTTCTCTCTCTACAGACTAGAGTGAGAAAAAATCAGTACTACTAAAACACAGACCAAAACACTTTGTGGTCCCTGTTACTTAAGGGACATAAACCCCTGATGTCACAACCCTCACCATCCTCACCACCTGCTCTTGACCCATGCTTCTGACATCCTTCCTTACTCTCCTTTCCTTTCACCCTCAGTCCAGGTGTACTTTGCTGCTCCTCATAGAGCCCACCTTGTTTACCTACTCTGTTTCTGTTCCCATACTGGTCAGGCCACCTAAAATTCCCACCACACTCCAAGGCCTACAGCTCCTCTAATCTATGCAAAGTCCCTCCACTGGAACCAATCAGAAGTCCTGAAGCTCTCTTTGTCCTAAAGATTCCTTCCCCCTCCCTTAATCTTGGAAATCAGACCTTGAAATCAGCCACATAGGACCAGAAACAGTGCATCCTGGATGTGGCATCCCATCTACAACATGCTCTAATTGCCTTCCTTCTCTCTCCAGACTTTGCAAATACCCAGGAACTGGGGAAGACAGTCATGGAGTAGAAGCATAGATGATGATGCAAAGACAATTCACCTAGTGAGGAAAGTGCAGGAAAGACAGAAATGCAAGTCTGAGCAGGTCACTCTGTCAGAGATGCTGGGTAACCAGGAGTTTCTGAGCTTGGCATTCAAGACCTTTCATGAGCTTTCACAGCACTGCTTACCTCTACTCTAGCCATATTGCACATGCAGGCCAGCCAAGATACCTCTTTTCATGCTTCAAAACATGTCATAGGCTGCCTCTGCCCTCTTCTAGGGACATCTGTCTGTTTTTAAGTCCCTAACGCAGGCCATGAGTGTTCCTGGGATGAGTCCCATTATCTGTTCCACCCCTACAAAGGGCCTGGCCTTACCTCAGGAATTATGCCAGGCCAATGAAGCTGCATTAGACAACAGCATAGAAGAAAAAGGAGAAGCAGCTCACTGTAGGACTTGCCCATCTACCATAGCTCTTGCCAGTCTAGTTAAGTACACTTAACACTTTTTACTGAACACTGTTCCAAACGCTGGTACACGGATCACCTCACTTCATCTAACAAAATTACTATACAGATAAACAAACAGAGGCACAGAGAGGTTAAAGAAACTTGCTAAATGGGCTGGAGGCATGACACAGCAGTGGAGGGCCTGCCTAGAAAGTGCTAATCCCCAAGTTCAAACCCAGTACTTGTGATAAAGGGGAAAATGAGGACTTGTGCTGTAGTCACAAACAGAGCTCATACAAGGTGGAACTTGGCTAAATATTCATAGTTCTAATCACTGTAGCCAACTCCCTTTGAAAAATACAAGGACCCAGAGCAGGGCTAGGGCCTAGTTAATCTGGAGACCAGACAAAACCTCTGACGTCTGGAAACCTCCCAGTCTCTACAACCTTTTCTGACGTCTGCCCTCTTCTGACCCAAAGAAGCTGTTTGCACTACCCAGGCCAACATTCCAAGGACTCCCTACCCCACCCACCCATCACTTCTCCAGACCAGACAGTAAACAAACAGGACACAATTAAAGAACCAACCAGAAACTCTCTCAGGCACATGCCCCACCCCAGGCTCTGCTTGTGGGGTATCTGAGGTAGGAGCAACCTCAGCTGTGACTCTAAAGACAATGAAACAGCAATGTCCCTTTGTCCCTCAGGACACACTCCAGAGGATGATGCAGCAGGCTTTCCAGGCAGGGATTTTCCATCCTGACACTCCTAAGTCCCTGATGTCAGAAGGCAGGAACCTGTGCCAATTGAAGCACTATGTCTTAACCTCTCCCTCTCCCCAAACAGGAGCTTTTGTTACACCCTGAGAGGCTCTGTAACTCAAGTTTCTTGGAGGTACATTCTACATAGATCATGAGCTGACTGCCAGCTGCACCTCTGTCCTCCAGGCACACATGCCTCTGGTAGGCCCTAGCCATTCTGTAAGTAGCCATTGATGAGCTCAGTGCCCCAGAGGCTGAACCTGGACTTCTATTTGGCCACTGTCACGCAAGTACTAGCGAACCAAAGGCTGCTGCCCAATCAGAACAAATTACTGAGAGGAGTGATGGAGAGGGTCCAACAAGGGTGCCCTCTGTCCTGCTGCTCATATTCTACTATACATTGCCCTTTGCCAAACTTCCCAGTAATGCTATTCCACAAAAACCCAGCCCCTTCCACAGAGATGCTATCTGGTGGTTTATAAGCCCTCAGCCTAAATCGTCTCTTCTAAGATGGCCACAACCTGTGTGTGCAGTCCTCTGACCTCATTTTTAGAGGAAAAAATGGGCTCAGAGAGGGGAGCAACTCACCCAAGATCCCACCACTAATCATGGCCATCATCACAGCCATTGAGGGAATACCCTACTTACCACAAGCCAACGCGCACTACATCATTGATGTTCTCTATAGTGCCTTACCTCAGTCTATTCAGGTGACTGTAACAAATTAACACAGGCTGAGGGATTAAAAAGCAGAACATAGTTCTAGAGGTTGGGATGTTCCGGAGCAATAAGATCAATATGCCAGCATGATGATTTCTAGTGGAGGCCTTTTCTGGGATTATAATCAGCCACCTTCTTGCTATGAACACACATAGTGAGACAGAGAACAGTTTTTCTGGTATCTCTTCCAAGCATAGTAATCTCAATGCAGAGGCCCTTCCTTTACAATCTCACTAAACCGAATTAATCCTCAAAAGGAGTATCCCCAAATACTATCCCACTAAGGGTTACTACTTCAACTTAGCCCATCTCCTGTGTACCACACCATCAGCTGCTAAAGAGGACACTGAAACATAGAGGTTGAATGATCTATAAGAGGTCACTAAGAAGAAGACTTGGATTCAGGGGAAGGCAAAGCCTAGCAGCCTGCTCACCAGAGCTACAGCCCCACCACTGTCCTGCACTACTTCAATAATTCCAGAATATTATAGAGTATAAGAAACTTGGAGCCAGGCACCAGTGGCTTACATCTGTAATCCTAGCTACTTAGGAGGCTGAGATCTGAGGATCAGGGTTCAAAACCACCCGGGGCATAGAAGTCTGTGAGACTCATCTCCAATTAACCACAGAAATACAGAAGTGGAACTGTGGCTCAAATAGTAGAGTGGTAGCCTTGAGCTGAAGCGCTCAGGGACAACACCCAAGCCCAGGGTTCAAGCCCCATGACTGACAAAAAAGAAAAGAAAGAAACTTGGCCGAGGACCCCCTGCATTGTGGTCCTATTCCAGGACTTCTTGCTGCTGCTGCCCTCACTTTCCCTCACAGCAACTAGCCACATGCTATTCATTTTCAAGTAGGAAAGATCTACATTTCTTCTTGTGATACCCTCTGCAAAGTGCTTTCTTCTTAGCCCAGAAAGGCTGTCGAGAAGAAATGGGAAGAACCAGGCACAGAGACTCACATCTATAATCCCAGATACCCTGAAAGATCGGAGGATCTTGGTTCAAGGGCAGCCCAGTCTGAACAAAAATGTGTATGAGACCCTCAACCAACAAAAAGGCATTGATCATGATGCATTATACTTATTAATGAAACCCCCTTGGACAGTTACTTAAATTTTTTGAAAAGACAATGAGATAAGCCAAAGTCATATTATCCTCCCACAAATCTACTTGTACAAATCTACTTTTAATTTATGATCTGCTTCAACTTCTTCAGCCTCTTGTTAAGTATGTGTCTATAAATACTGAGTTGTAAATGTCAAGGGCAAATAAACAAATAAAGCTAAGGGGCCTGGAGCATAGCCTAGTGGTACAGTGCTCACCTAATATGCACAAAGCTCTGGGTTCGATTCCTCAGAACCACATACACAGAAAAGGCAGAACTGGTTCTGTGGTTCAAATGATAGAGTGCTAGCTTTTAGAAAGCTCAAGGGCCGTGTCCAGGCCCTGAGTTCAAGCCCCAGAACTGGCAAAGTTAAAAATTAAACAACAAAGCTAAGCTGGTAATGCTCACATTGTCATCCCAGCTACATGGGAAGTGTAAGTAGGAGGACTGAAAGATCTTATTTGAAAAGTAACTAAAGCAAAATGGGCTGATGGCATGACTTAAGTGGTAAAGCACTTGCCTAGCAAGCATGAGGCTCTAACCTAAAATCCTTAAAAGAAATAGAAAGGATGAAATGGCATACACCTGGAATTCCAGCACTCAGAAGGCTGAGGCCGATAAATCACAAGTTTAAGGCCAACCCGGGATATTTAATGAGACCTTATACCAAAAACAAACAACTAAGCACTGGTGGATCATGTTTATAACCTTAGCTACTCAAGAGGCTGAAATCTGAGGATCTCGGTTTAAAGCCAGCCCAGGCAGAAAAGTCCATATCTTCAGTTAACCACCAGAAAAGCCAGAAGTAGAGCTGTGGTTCAAGTGGTAGAGTGTAGCCTTGAGTAAAAAAAAGCTTAGGGATAGCACCCATGCCATGAGTTCAAGCTCCAGGACCAGCACCAAAAAAGTACATCAATAAAATAGTTCAAGTATTTCCCCCTGGTATACAATACTATGTGGTGTTGTATACATGTATGTTTGTTTGTTTTTGCCAGTCCTAGGGCTTGAACTCATGAGCTGAGCCCTGTACTTGGGCTTTTTTCCTCAAGGATAGCATTCTACCACTTGAGTCACAACACCACTTCTGGCCTTTTTCCTCAAGGCTAGCATTCTACCACTTGAGTCACAACACCACCTCTGGCCTTTTTCTGTGCATGTGGTACTGAGGAATCAAACCCAGGTCTTCGTGCATGCTAGGCAAGCATTTTGTCACTAGGCCAAACTCCTGACCCTGTTGTATACCTGTAATCCCATGTAATCCTATCTATGTGTGTGTGTGGGGGGGGGGTATTCTAAATTCAAGGCAGATCTGGGCTCCACAGCAAATTGTGTCCCTAAAAGAAGTAAGATGCAGAGACAAAAGCAGAGACTAGGCCTATATTTCACATTGGAGCAGAATGAAGAGAAGGTCCCAGAGAAGAGGGGGAGGAGACAGCAGGAAGGGTGTTTTAAAATTGAATATAATTCACATAGCACAAGATTATTCCTTTTTAGGTAAATGTACCATTGGTGATTTTATTATGGTCAGTTGCTTACCCATCACCACAATCCAATCTATGACATTCTCATTTCCCTAAAGAAACTTTCAGTCACAGCAGGTCCTCTCAGCCCTGGAAACTGCTGCTCTACTTTCTATCTCTAAATGTTTGGGTCCCCAGGCCATCCAAATAAAGGGTCTTATGATCATTTATGACTGGATTCTTCCATACAACTTAATGTTTTCAAGGTTATCTATGTATGCATACTTTATTACTTTCATAGTGAAATAATATTCCAGTATGTGATTATACCATACTTTTTACTAATCTGTTCATCAGCTAAGGGACATTTGCGTTGTTTCCACTAACTGGCTATGATAAACAGTACTGGTTATTTACATTTGTGAACTATGTGCAGACATAAGTTTTTTATACCTTTTAGTATAGTCCTAGGGATGTAGCTACTAGGTCAAAAAGTAACTATGTTTAATTTTCTGAGGGGCTATACCACTTTATCCCCAGCAATGTAAAAGGACTCCAATTTGTTTGGCCCATGTCAACTTGCTGATCATGGCTATGCAGCTTATTTAGGGTAAACAGAACTTGAACCCTTGGCTCAAGAACAGTCTTCTCCCCTTTCAGCTTCCTCCTATCCTACCCCCTCCTCTCCTGTCCCATGCATGAAGAGTTCATGGTATACCAAATCTCTCCAAAGCCCTTCCACACTGAATGGGCACAGAAAATGAGGCACAGAAGGAAGCCTAGGGAAGACAGACTCATGCCTCTGCCCCAGAAGTCATTCTCAGGTTGTTCCAGAGCCCTAGTTCTTAACAAATAGGATCTTCTGCTTTCTGGGTTAGAAAAAGGCATTCTGGCAATTTACTCAACTTGAGGGTGGAAAACCTGTTTCCCTAAGCTGTGCGTTACCAGAGAATCTGGCTTCCTCTGCAATCAGCCCAGCCCAACCTCTGTGCCGGATACACAATTAGCATTAAGTAAATGTTTATGAAAAGTCAGCAGGCAGGGTCCCATGTTTTACATCCCTGCCTTTGTTCATGTAGGTGACTTCTGCACAAATTCCTCTCTGCTCCTCCATCAGGGAGAGCAGGCATGACAGCAACACGAGCTGGACCTCTAGGGTAATCTCAAGTCAGCAACCTTCCTCACACCTCTGCTATCCAGGAAGGCTGTAGCTCTGTCCTCATCTGCAAGATGGGAATGAATGAGAACAATCCAACCCAGCTTCAGAGAGAACAGTGGTGACTAGAAAGTGAGTTAGAACAGGGAGAGTGCTGGGAACAGTACCAGGCACAGGTGAATGTGTGACAAAAGTCAACTATCAGCTGGGCACTGATGGCTCAAGCCTGTAATCCTAGCTACTCAGGTGATCTGAGGATCGCAGTTCAAAGCCAGCCCAGGCACAAAAGTCTGTGAGACGCTTATCTCCAATTAACCAACAGAAAACCAGAAGTGGTGCTGTGGCTCAAGTGGTAGAGTGGTAGCCTTGAGCTGAAGAGCTCAGGGACAACACCCAGGCCTAGAGTTCAAGCCCCACCACCAACCAAAAAAGAAAGCTCTCTCAAAGAAGCCTTCTGAGAAACCTACCTCAAACCAAGGGCCGGGCAGGGCACAGAGCTGAAGCCTATAGAAAGGGTATGGCAAGGCTTCCAGCTGGGGTTAGACATAAGGCAGCAGGGGCTGGGAGTGTGGCCTAGTGGTAAGAGTGCTTGCCAGCATGCATGAAGCCCTGGGTTTGATTCCTCATTACCACATACACAGAAAAAGCCAGAAGTGATGCTGTGGCTCAAGTGGCTAAGCACTAGCCTTAAGAAAGCTCAAGGGCAGTGCCCAAGTGCTGAGTTCAAGCTCCAGGACTGGCAAAAATAAAATAAAAAAGAAGTAAGGCAGGGAGTGACAGCATGACAGCAGACACTGCCATTTGGCTATGAGTGAAGAGTTTCCTGTCACTGTCCCAAGTCACACTCATAGCCCCTGCCCAGGGCACCTCATGAGCAGCATAAGAGGGTAAGGGCTGCTCTCCACTTCACAGTGGGGGTCACTGCTACTTGAGAACTCAGCCCAGCCCAATTAGTGAGGAATGATGTATCAATCAGGACCATCTGCCTTGGGCATCAACTTAAAAAGAAATACCAAACAGAAGAGTCCAAGCAGAGAGCCAGCACTAGCCAGTCTGCTTATATCCTCCTACAGGGTGCCACAAGGGAATATGGCACTGAAGGCTGTCATAGCTTTTTCCCTTGGTGGAGAAGGGGATGCCCTGCTATTCAACAAATCTCATGGGCTTCCAAGTCAGCTCTGGCTCTCACTGGTATGACGGGTAGGCACCTCTCCAATTTCCTGCAGATTAGATGTAAAAAAGCAGTCTCAAGCCAGGCACGGTGGCTCACACCTGTAATCCTACCTAATCAGGAGGCTGAGATCTGAGGATTCAAAGCCAGCCAGGGCACTAAAGACTCTGAGACTCTTATCATCTCCAATTAACCACCAGGAAACCGGAAATGGCACTGTGGTTCCAGGGGTAGGTTGGTAGCCTGGAGCTGAAGAGGTCAAGGACAACACCCAGACCAGGGGTAGGGCAGTAGACTGGAGCTGAAGAGCTAGGGGACAGCACCCAGGCCCAGACTCTAAGCCCCATGACTAACAAGACAAAAAAAAAAAAAAAGCTGTCTCATCCCTTCCTATAGAAATCTCTTTCCAGAGTTCTGTCCTGTCCTGAGCACACCCTAGCTAACTCCATCTACATACTATTCACACCCTGTCTGATAGAGTAGAGAGGACATCTTTGTACTGGAGCTGCACAAAAGCAAATATCGCCTCAGTAGATCAGGGCAGGTCTTGGGAAGCCTAGGAGTACAAAACAAGTTTTGTCTCTGAATCCATAGACCCACGGTGATTGCTACACAGCCATCAACACAACCTTCCAGCCCAGCTCAATCAGAGCTTGGAGGAAGGAGCTTATAATTTCTACCTTGCCAAGTTGGGAAGGCTTTCCCCTCACTGGTAGAACAGGGTGTCAGGTAGGCTCATCACTGCCCCTGACCCTCCAGGGCTTCAGACTCTATGACCAGGGCAAAGCACTCCTCTCACCACAACCAAAACCACACAGTTAAGCCTCTTAGATTTTCCAATTTTAATCAAGCCCACCCCAGAGCAACATTCTTCAATAAGGGGGATTTGTGTAGCTTGTTCCGAGAAATAGTATTACCTACTAAAGAAACAAGCCCTTTCTCCTTGCCCCTGTGCCACTTGTGCAAGGAAGACAGTGCATGGCCCTTAGGAATTCTTCTCTTTACCAAAAGAAGATACTCTTAGAAGAGAAACACAGAAGCCCAATACCTAAGTACCTCATCATATTTATATAAAATAATATACATATTAAAGCAAACTCCAAGATGTGGAAACAAGACACCTGTCTTTTTATTTTTTTAATTTATTTTTAGTTTATAGTCTTTATTTTTTAATGATTCTGTCTTCCCTATGTATGATATATTCAAGTATATATCTTCCAAAGGGTTGTGGGGAGGGCTTGGAACTCAAAGGAATACAGTAGTGGAATTTACTGGACATTGTTGGAATTGAGCTATATAACTTGTGGGTGGAAGCAAGAGGTACTGTGTGAAAGCGAAGGAACAGAAGATACCATGTGTACTCAATACCTGACTCGTGTAATTGAAATCCCTCTGTAATAATAAATTAAATTAATAATAAAAATAATCATTTTCCCACTTGGAAGAGGTATTTACTCAGTGTAGAACACGGGGCCTTCCTCAAGGCAAGGTCATTCATGTGATCACTCAAAAGCAAGTACCTGCTTTTGCAAAGCTTCAGTGAAATCGTCTATCTTGCACCACACCCCAATACTCCATCTTGCTGAGCCCCCCTGTCTCACACCTATAACCCTAGCTACTCAGGAGGCTGAAATCTGAGGATCACAGTTCAAAGCCAGCCTGGGTAGAAAAATCTGTAAGATTCTTATCTCCAATTAAACACCAAAAAAACATGAAATAGAGCTGTGCTTCAAAGTGGTAGAGCACTAGAGTTGAAGAAAAGAGCTTAGGAACAGCGCCCAAGCCCTGAGTTCAAGCCCCATGGTCAACAACAATAACCAAAAAAATATCCATTTCTAGGAGTTTGAGGATCTCCCAAAAGGTGGAGCAGCAGTACATCAACAGCACAAGTCTGGCCTGCACTGGGACAGGCGTCCAGTTAGACTCTGTCTCCATGTGATCCAGCAGTAACCAAGCATTAAGCAAGTCACTTCCCCTTCAATCACTTCCTCAGAAGGAGAGACAAAGAGACTGAAAGACAGAGACAGATTCCAAGCCACATCAAGAGTTCTTTAAAGTCAGAGGCAAGTATGCTGTGATATGTGGGAGGCACAATCATTGCCAGTGCTGCAACTGTCATTTACTAAATGTTTGCAGTTTCCCCAGGATTTCTGTATGCACCACCTCATGGGACTTCTTTCCCTGTTTTGCAAATGGGGGCAGGGGAGGTCACAGCAGTGGAGGTAACCACAGGTAAGCTCACAGCTCCCAACATACACCTAACTACACAGAGTACAAGAAAGGAGGGAAGATTTGGGCTACTCAGGGCTCTTCCCAGACCTCAGAAGCCCCATGAAAATTCTGCAGATCCCATACCAGTCCAGAAACTTTACATCTACAATCTCATTTGACTGCCAAACCAGCTACTTAACACATGAAAACACAAAGGCCAAGGGAACAGAAGTTACTCTGCCAGCCTCTGCTCCCATAAAACAGCTGATCAGCTAGTTAGAAATCCTAGAGAATGTTTTAATGTAAATACAGTCTGTCTTACTTTCATTCGTTCCCAGGTAACCTGCAGCCAGGTACCCAAGAGAGGAAAGCAAGTCTTGTAGTTGGGGCAGTCCATGATGACAGGTATAGTAAACTCCTGCTGAATGAGGAGAAGCAGGGAGGGAGGCAGGAAAGGGAGGGAAAGAAAGAGGAAAAGGCCTTTTCTATCCCAAGCTGTTTCCATTTTTTAGATTTTCCCAAATCCTTTAATTGATCTCCATGGAAAGACTCCAATTTAGGTTAAACCTGACTACTCTTCCACAACTGCTCCTGGGAAGTCTGAGAAAATCCAAGGAACATCCCATGTTCCAGGGCAGCTATTAGCCAGGCTGATCCTTTTGGGACATCAGCTGCTCAGCACAGTAATGGACAACACCAGGAAAGGCTTTAGGAAATGAAGACTTACCAGCTGTGGCTGGAAAGTGACTTCCATTTTAGTTTGTTTGTGGTGGCACTGACTGATCAGGGCTCTTCCCAAATCCGGTAAGTGCTCTGGTAGTGGCATGCTGCAGGCTCTCTGTCTTGAACCACATCTCTAGCCATTTTTGCTATGGTATTTTTGAGATGGAGTCTGGGCCAGGATCCTCCTATTAACACTTCCTGCCATAGCTGGAATAGCAAACACATACTACCATGTTTAGCTTTTCCTGTTGAGATGGAGTCTTAAGAACCAGTATTTGGGTTGGGAGCATAGCCTAGTGATAGAGTGTTCGCCTAGCATGTACACAGCTCTTGGTTTGGTTCCTTGGTACCAGGTACACAGAAAAGGCCAGAGTGGTACTATGGCTCAAGTGGCAGAGTATTCTAGACTTGAGAAAAAATTGTCCAAGGACAGTGCCCAAGCCCTGACCTCAAGCCCAAGGACTGGGAAAAAGAAGAAGAAGGAGGAGGAAGGAAGGGAGGAGGAGAAGAACCACCACCCATATTTTTCTCAGCCCTGCTTCAAACCACAATCTTCGCAATCTCTTCCTCTGGAGTAGCTAAGATGTCAATTGTGAGCCACCAGTGCCTGCTAACCTGCATTGTGAGGCACACCTAAGAATGTGTTTTCATTGTCCACATCTTACAGGTGAAGTTAACAGGGTTTGTGAAGTGAAGTGACAGTTACAGACAGTGAAAGGAATGTCATCCCAGGGACTTCATCACATTCTTAATCCATGTCACTTTATTCTCCCCAAGGTGGCAATAACCTCAGAGTTGCTAGTCCACCTGGCTGATCTTGCAGGAAAGTACTTGGGTGACACAGTCCAGTCCACAGTAAGAACTCAAGAAGAAGAATTATCTTTTTTCCTTCCCTCCTTCTTAAATGTATGAAAGTAAGAGGGGATGCTGGATCAATTTTTTTCCAGAGCTCTATGTAACCTTGGTTTCTGCTTAGGAAGTAGTGACAAACAGCCCCATCTAGGCAAAGGATCCACCAGCCACCTTCATCACTTTCCACAGTGCTCCACCTACAAGGCCCCACCAAGGACTGCCTCCTCTGAATTTGGCCTTTCAAAGGAGCTTTCATTATCGAGCTTTAATGTCTCACATGATTTAATCGGAAACACGTGCCTTGTAAATATTGTCTGTCATGTTCTATCAGATTCACAGGGAATAGTACAAGTCAATAAACAAAGGTTGTAGCATAAATTTACCTTGAACACATAATACCTCAACTAAGAAAAGCAAAACATGTGTGGCCTCTGACCTGCAGACTTCACAAGCAAGAACTTGGGGTATAGTCAGGAACTTTTCTAAATGTTCATAACTAATAGGGAGGCTGGGGCTGGTCTGCTGGGGTAGTACAAGTACACTCTAGGAAGCTCTTCAACAGAAGACTTCTCAGCAGCACCTGTAGGACCAGATCACTCCTAGCTGGACTGAAACCTGGCCATCCCCACTACAGAAAGTTCTGAGCATCCCAAAAGCACCTTTCTTAGAAAGTGGGCATGTTCCCATTTTTCTCATCTTCAGGAGGCAGGAGAAGATGGAGTTATGAAAGTCCCTGCTTTTCTCCAAATTCCTGACACCCTCAAGCTGCTTGGGAAACCCTGCAGCAGACAAGAAGATGAGGATGAAGAAGCTGGACACTAGTAGCTCTTGCTTGCAATCCTAGCTACTCAAGAGGCATAAATCTAAGGATATTGGTTCAAAGGCAGAAAGTTGGTGAGACTCTTTGACTAACTGGCAAAAAGCCAAAGTGGTGGTGTGACTCCAGTAGTAGAGCACCCAGTTCTCAACAAAATAAAAAAGGTAAGGGAGAGTGCCCAGACTCTCAGTTTATGCCCCAAGTATCAACACACACACACACACACACACACACACACACACACACACACACCACACTCATGGGGGTGGAGGGACAGAGAAGAATGAAGACTGAGGGGTCAGAAAATCCAAGTCCCAGCTCTGTTGTTTAGGACCACGTGCTTTTGCCAGCATCATGTTGTTCTTCGGTAATTGTCAACAACAATACATTCTGTTGCAGTGTTCTTGCTATTAAAACTGACCTCATTTGCTGATCCCCACCCCCACATAAAAAGAAATGGAAACAAGCATTTATTATCCTAAGTAAAGTATGTGACAGAGATGTGTTTGTGCACTCATATAAGTGCTCCATCCTAGGCTAAAACTTCTAGATATGAATAACCTTGTTCCCACTCTCGCCCCCTCAACACTCCCAGTGAAGCTCTCCCCAGTGCTTTGAAGTGAAAGCAAAGGCTAGAGGCAGCTTGAGAGAGAAAAAAAGACACAATTTTCTCAACTACCTGATGGGGGTAGAAACCCTCTCAAAGGACAATGATAGGAATAATTACTCAAAATAGAATTATACAAGAATGTCGGCATAACATATATAAATACATATCCCCTTTTAATTAAACTTCTTTTTGTGGTTCTGGGACTAGGTCTCAGAGCAGGCAAGGGACTAACATCACCCATCCAGTTAGAAGTGAGCTCAACAACCAGTGCCCAACCATCAAATCAGAGCTAAAGGACAGAGGCACTATGGGCATCTCAGCAAGCCCCCAGTACTGTGACCCAGCTTTCTCCTTGGCTCAAGTGAGTGTTGACCTCCCTTCTCCAGAAATGCCTCCTTGGCTGTCCTTCTAACCACATACACTCTAATATAAAAGTGCCCTTGGGGCTGGGAATGTGGCTTAGTGGTAGAATGTTTGATTACCATGCATGAAGCCCTGGGTTCGATTCCTCAGTACCACATAAATAGGAAAAGTGTGCCAAGCTTGAACAAAGGAAGCCCAGGGACAATGCACATGCCCTGAGATCAAGGATTGACAAAAAATAAAACAAAAAAAAACAAAACCTGCACTTCTGCCTATAACACAGAACACACATACAAACACCAGGAAAGAACTGCCTCTGTCTACTATCTTACCTCCACCTCAGCTCAAAGCTCCCTTACCTGGGATACAGAGGCACTTACATCATTCTATACCACCAATTATTTGTTTCTTATTTACCCCTTTAGAATATAAACTCCAGGAGGTCAAGGATTATCTGTGTTGTTCACCACAGCACCCCTTACCTAGAAGTGTCAATACACTGTAGTCACTCAATAATTGCTTAGTGAGCACACGGATTTGCTGAATAAATTATTCATCTGTACATTATAGGCTATAAGAGTAGGGAGACTTTAAAATCAGGTCCAAGTAACTCAGGGGACCCTAGGTCATCCCTAGGCAAGTATTCTACAACCTGCCAGAGAACCTGCCTCCTACGTGGGATTCTACTGATGTGAGAAGCTGGGTAACTGAATGGGTAATGGGACACTTGTGTGGTTATACAGGAGAATGAAAGAGTTAGACATGAAGTATAAAAGAGCAAATGAATAAATGAACAATGTGGCTAGATGGAAAGACTCATCATGAAAGGAAGACACATCACTAAAGGAAGGTCAAGGTACTGATGTCAAAGATAGCCTCACCCGCCTCTGATAAACCTGCACACAGGGGGCAGTTCCAACTCTCTGCTGTGTAGGGGCAGAATAAGAGTGGGGTGTTTGACAGGGCTTACAAGTATCTGCTGATGGGTGATTAGATGGGTGGTGGAAAGATGAGTAGTGTTCAGAAAGCATGAGGATGGACATAAGGGACAGGATAAAGGACACTGGTCCTGATGGGGGCTGGTTATAAGTGGAGTCCCTGGATATAGAAGTGGGAAAAGGAGTGAAAGGTAAAAGATCTATGTCATAGCCTCCTTAAGGCTGGCCTTCTGTCTACACACTGATGTTACATTAGCTGCACAGCTGGAGTCTGCTCCTTCTTAGAGACTACAAAGAGTTCTGGTGCTGCCCAATACTCTCCTAAGTCCCCCAACACCATCTCTCAACATCTGGGGGCCAGAAGACATTCCCCACCAACTATAAGTGAAATAAATACACACCCCCAAATCCTTTTACATTTTATGGAGGAAGAAAAGAATTGTGCTTGACCACAGAAACTGCATGTTCATGCATGCATGGTATGTCAAAGGACTGTAAGGTGTGGCATCTCTCCCATATTCTCCTAGATCTTATCTCACTTTATCATCAGAACAAGCCATGAAGAAAGTGAGCTTGGACAAATGAAGAACTGAGGATGAGCTTTTCTATACACTTTCTTCTGCAAGCAAGCAAGAATAGTCAATCCTACCCATCAGTCATCTGCTTTCAGCCTACCAGGGCTCTGGGGAGCCAAAAAAAGGCTCCCTGGCTCATCTTGAAGATTCCCCCAGAGGAGTAGCTTAAGAAGTTCAGCTGCAGTGCCTGTCACGCTCGTGCAAATGCAGTGCCTCCCACAGACCCCCAACACATGTGGGAGCCAGTGCCAGGCACCCTCCCACGCATGTGAATGTTCCTAAACAGAGTAATTAGACTGGTGTTTAGGTAAGTTTTACACAGGCACCCTAATCAGAATCATATGTGGGGTGGAGCCAGCCATGGTGGCCAAGCTGGAGGGCCTGGTCAGTCCCTCCCAAACACTGCCACCTCTGACACTAAGTCTCTCTGACTACACCTACTCCAAGACTGAAACCACCCACACATCCTATTACAGGCCAAAAGAAAACACTTGTGGTTCCAGGCCAAGCCACCCACCCACCAGTACCTCTACAATCACAGCACAACATGCAGTCAGACTCCTCATGGACCTTCCAGTGAGAAACAAGGAACCTGGTCACATCAGGTTCTTGTGTACTGATACAAGAGAGCCTTGTGTCAGTACAGCAGTGGGGTTTTTGTGAAACTCTGCCTAGCCACATCCTTCCCAGTCTCTGAGATATCCTCCTGCCTCCAGGTAGAAGCTTACTTTGGCCTGCCTACATGGATAGTGCTTAGTGATATAGCTAGACAGAAGTATAAGGCCCGAGCTCTGGCTTTTACCCATCCTTAGGCAAGGGTCTTTGCCTCTCAGAGCCTAGTTTCCCGGTGAATGGAGATCATTCTAGAGGATGAACTTCTTCCTCAGTTCAAGGAGATCACTGGATTCAGTGCCAGGCACATGGTATGTTGGAGTGTTTAGGTTGAGAGCAGTTATTAGGTTTTTGGTTGTTTGCTATGTGGCTTTAAGCAAGTCACTTACAGTCTCTGGACTTCAGTGTTTTCATTAATGTGGCTGCCTAAGGGTCTGTGGGTCTAGACATAGCAGGTGCTGGCCCGACTCTGTTTCCCACTGCACTGACACTTTCAACTACATCTCTGCTCAGGAACACCAAATGCCTCCCCAGTGCCCACTGCAACAACTCACAACCTCCACAGGCCTCTGTAGAGACTTTGCCTAGAGGGATGCTTACCAGGTTCAGATGTGCACACAAACAACTGGACCCTGTCACAAAGCAGTAACTGATGTAGCAGATTTTTTGAGGCTGAGACTGCGTTTCCCTGCTAGTTCCCAGATGGTGCTACTGATGGTCCCAAAACCACACTGGGTGGTAGGGGGCCAAGATACCTTTCTCCCCTTCACTATTCAATCAAAGGCCTCCTCACCCATCAGAGCCTGGCTTAGGAAACTATGCTGCTGGAACTCTGCCCTGACGGTAGGCTTCATAAAGGTCTTGCATCTCTACGAATATAACTAGAGTTCCAAGTCCTTGTCTCTCCACCAAGAGTACATGGAGTATTCCAGCACAGGACTCAGCACTGTGAGTCTTCCCTAACTGAATGAGGGCATGGGACAATGGGGGTCAATGTCAGGCCTTCCCACAGGCCTAGAAGGAAGAAAGTGGCCCACCAAGCCTTCCTTCTCCCAAGGATGCCCCGAACTAGTCTATTGGAGGCCTCATGTAGAACTACCAGTCACAGACAGTAGCTCAAGTGGTAGAATGCTAGCCTTGAGCAAAAAAGTTCAGGGACAGTGTCCAGGCCCTTAGTTTAAGCCCCAGGATTCCCCCTCCCTCTGCCCACTCCCCTCTCTCTTACAGACACATATACCTACACACAGACACAAAACAGATAAAGAAAAAGATTTATAAAGGGTGGGAAGTGGGCTGGGCGTTTGGCCTAGTGGTAGAGTGCTTGCCTAGTATGCACGAAGACCCAGGGTTGATTCCTTGGTACCACATACATAGAAAAAAGCCAGAAATGGTGCTGTGGCTCAAGTGGTACAGCTCTAGGCTTGTGAAAGTTCAAGGACAGTGCCCAGGCCCTGAGTTCAAGGCCCAGGACTGGCAAAAAAGAAAAAGGTGGGAAGAGACAGCACCTAAGCCTGTAGCTAACTAATCTCTTTCCCATCCTAAAAGACAGATCCGTAAGACAGATCACATAGTGGACACATGATGGCCACCTGTTCTCTAAGGTCCTGCAGCCTCTTCATGACACCTGCCACCTGCACTTCAGGCTTTGGGGTGCATGATGGGCCAGGAAACTCATAAGATCTTTCCCCACTCTTCTCTACCTCCCCTGTCTCCCCTTCCCTCTATAGTATTAAGTGGGGAAAGACAAATCAGTAGTCTGGATCATTTCTTTGCAATACTAGGGTATGAACTCCAGGCTCTCTCAGCTTGCTTACTCAGCTGGCATTCTACCACTTGAGCCATGTCTCCAGTCCTGATTTTGGTTGGTTATTTTAGAGACAGAGATCCTGGACTTTTCTATATGGGCTAGCTTTGAGCTATTCTCCTAAGTAGCTATGATAACATACATGAGCCACTAGCAACAAGTAGCAATCTTAATGTTTTATTGCTTTAAAGACAAGCAAGGTACAGAGCTGGCAGGAAGCTAGCTGAGCCTAACAACATATGATATATGCTCAAAGAAAATTTGTTACATGAAAAACCTCTTGCTTTCCCACAACTGTGGTAAAGGCACACTGGTGTAGCCTCTGCCCATCAGAAGACTCTAATTCAAAGAACATGACTATAGGGCCATGAAATTTGGCCTAGTGGAAGAGTGCTTGCCTAGCATACATTAAGACCCAGGTTTGATTCCTCAGTACTGCATACATAGAAAAGCCAGAAGTGGTGTTATGGCTCAAGTGGTAGAGCGCTAGTCTTGAGGAAAGCCCAAGGACAGTGCCCAGGCCCAGAGTTCAAGCCCCAGGACTGGAAAAAAAAGGAACATGGCTATAGGGATACTGCTCAAACCCACTCTGGCATAGGTCAAAACAGGGACATCAGATGCAGCCCCCTACAGCAGCAGTGCATGTGAAACACCTCGGTTTGATGATATTCTGACTAGAAAGACTGTAGTGGGTTTTATAAGGATTTGGCTATGTAGTTTCCAAGCCTGGTTCTCCAACCTTAGCAGGAAGTTCTAAGAACTACCCAGCGTCCTTTTCATAAAAATCGCTTTTTACTTGAATCAGCCAATGTGTGTAATACATGATGAACCAAGATTTAGAGTTTTTGCATAGGACAGCTTTGGAGGGAAGTTCTAGAGAGATGTGTGGGTGAGACAGTGCTAGGATAATATGATAATCTGAGCATTTAGGCAAATGACTTGTTGAAATTTTACAAACGGATAGATAATTAGGAGAAAATGGAACTAGACCCAATATAAAAAAGCAAGGAAGTGGTGCTGTGGCTCAAAGTGGTAGAGCACTAGTCTTGAGCAAAAGAGCTCAGGGACAGTGCCAAAGTCCCAAGTTCACAAGCTACAAATAAATAAATAAATAAATAAATAAATATAAAATAAAATGAACTCTAGGGTTTGGAAACAAGAGGTTTATCTTTGTGATTGTTGTTCTTAATGTGCTATGTCATTTCTTTTCTCTTTCTTCCCTTTATGGTTATTAATTTCATGTGCTTACTGTATCGGACTTTGTTACCTGGTATATCGTATATACATTTATTTGTTTATTTGAAATAGGGAAGAGAAGGGAAGGAAACAAGATGATTGGGAGGGGGTGAGGAGAGGGAAACATGGACAAAAACATGAGAAGGGGTATCAATGTACGAGAAGTAATGCACCCACTACCCGAGGAATATAACTGTAACCCCTCTATACATTATCCCAACAATAAAATGTAAAATAATAATAATAATGACAATAATAATTTTTAAAAACTAAACAAAAGAAAATGAGGTCAACTTTCACCTCAGGAAGACTAAAGTTGTGCCAGAAAAGAAAGTACCCAAAGTTCATAACTTGATTAACAACTCTGTCCCAAATGTCCCCTATTGCTGAGAAAGCAGACTCCCACACACGCTATAGAGACAACCATCATTATCCCAGCCCGCCCCTACTCCAAACCCATCTGCAGACCCATGGAGAAGTTTGGAAATTCCCTTAACTCACTGGGTCATTCTTAAACATCTTTCAGTCCCAAGAACTTTTAGTCCCAAGAACAGACTCTGTTTTTAGTAATTAAGATGTCTTGTCCAGATTAAGCATTTCAAGTCAAAGCTCACAGCCAAACTCCTTCCCTCTCCAAAGTAGTGTCTATGTATCTGGCAAGCTAAGCAGAGAGGAGGCTGGGTTAGCCTTCACCACTGTCTACCAAGCATTAGTACATAGGAACCTTTGAACTGAAACCCTGGTACCTGCTGTTTTCCTTATCCCTTTATGTGGGTTGCTGAGGAGTTCCCTGATTGACAGATATCTACTAACCCACTGTGTACCATGGGGCACCTCTAATCTCTCACCTCCGCCTAGCAAGAAGCCCCCTTAGACAGTGGTAGCCTGAAAGCTCTCCTCAGCCAGATCCCTGAAACATGTCACAGTACATCACAATTTTCCCCCAAAGAAATCCTGTCCTTGGGCTCTTCCACCTCTACCCTTTTCTCCCCTCTTAACTGTGTGCTGGACAAGATTCTCAAAAGAGAGTTGAGTTGAGGCACCCGAAGTCTTACTTAAGAATGAAACAGCAAGGGGCCAGGAGTTTGGCCCAGTGGTAGAGTGCTTGCCTAGCATGCACGAAGACCAGGGTTCGATTCCTCGGTACCACATACATAGAAAAAAGCCGGAAGTGGTGTTGAGGCTCAAGTGGTAGAGCTCTAGCCTTGAGAAAGTCCAAGGACAGTGCTCAGGCCCTGAGCTCAAGCCCAGGACTGGCAAAAAAGAAGAATGAAACAGCAAGTTCTTCTGTCATATCTTATGTCTTGGAGCTCTTTCCAACAGTGAAAATTCCAACATTCCTACCTTCACACACAATCTAATCCATATACTTATTCAATCAAAGGACTGGGAGACACTATAGCAGAAGAAGAGGGGCCAACTCAGGTGGGAGATCTGGGAGGAAGGGATGCTTTAGAGACCACTGGTCAGTGAGGACAACAAACCTCATCTTTATTCAAAAGTCTAAGCCTCACGGTTCACCAGCTGTGTTGTCTTAGACAGACAGCTTTTCTATTCTGATGTGTTTCTTCATCTTCAGATCACAGATAACAACAGGAATGCCTTCACAGGGTTGCTGGGAGAATTAAAAGAATTATGTTTGTGATGTGCTGAGAGACGGACTAGACCAGGAGAGACTGCATGTAAGAATGAGCTATTGATAGTTTTCTTTTTCTGAAATATATGAAAGAAGACGTTAGAAAATAACATCTAAATGAGTCCAATGCAGAACTACCATGTTTACATAAGTCCACATAACTGGCGCCTCCTGGAGGCAGACATCACTGTCTCCTGGATTGAATGCAACATTTCTTAGAAATGGTGAAAAGCAGATTCTCTCTTTAAAGCTTTATTGCATTGGGCTATTTAAAAAGTTATGCTTGGCATAATTTTTGTTAAAAATAAAAATTTATTTTAGGACATTAATACAAGTTACCACAAATAGTAACAATAATAAACAATGGGACTCGGTTAAGTGACAAAAAGAAGCAAAGAAGAAACTGACAAAGGAAAATCTTGGCAATATGACCACAAGAAAAATAATTAATTTTGTTTCAAAAGCATTATAAAGAAGTTTTTTAAACAATAGACTCATGAAAACACTAGTCACAAATAAGATGAACAAGGCATTCACATTCTGAATGTAAACACTTCAAAAGATGTCAATTTTATTGTATAAGTAAAATATTCAGATCCTCATCATAAATAACATATTATTTGCAAAAGAAAAATAAACTATGAATCAATACACAATGTAGGTTTTAACATGCTGATAATCAAACAAATGTAAAATGATAAGCAGTTGTTTCCACTTTCAAATTAGTAAAGGCATCTTGAAGCTCTCGTGAAGATGTGGATAAATCTGTCCTATCCCTGGGAAAATACTGACTATGGGTATGAAATCAGTGCAGCCTTCTCAAGGACTAAGTGGAAATAGTGCTAGGTGTTACTACCCTACAACTCTCACTCTGGGACTCTATTCCAAGGAGATAATCTGAAATGCAAACAAAAATCACCTCAGAAAGATTCACTACAGCACTGTCTTTACAAAGGGAAATGCTGAAAACCCCTAAAAAGTATGCATATACAACTTATATGACTGTGGGGTGGGGTGTGTGTATGTTTGTGTGTATGCGTGTTTTGTATGCACATAAACTATCTCCAAGAGTCCAATTAAAGCTTTGGGCATCACTAGTTGTAGGAGTGAGTAGCCAGGTTTAAGAAAAAGAGAAAAAGGAGACATTCTCAAGGGACGCATTTTGTGTCTTCTGAATTTGGAACCATTTAATGTTTCACTTACTCAAAAGGACCTGACAAATTCTACAAAGTTTAATATATCTTGGGATACTTACAAAGATTAATAGCATAGAAAACATTTATTGTGTTATGATGTTAAGCTTAAGAAAAAGCCCATAGCCAGGCAAAGTTTCACACACCTGAGATCCCAGTACTGGGGAGGCTGAGGCAGAAGAATCATGAATTCAAGGCCATGTGAGGGTACATAGCTAGTTTATGGCCAATCTGGGTACATGATGAGACCTTGCCTCAGAAAGACAAAAAAACATACAATTAGACATAAAAGAAAAAATGGAATATATATCTACATCTAGATAGATAGACAGATAGATACAGATATAGATATAGATGAGAGAACAACATATATAATATATATGTGCATATAAGCAATAGTTAGGGCTGGGTTAGGATTATAAGCAAATTATTATTTATGTTGATCTATGTATCTATAATTTCTAATTTTCTATAATAATCATTACTTATTATATTTATAAGTACTCACAGAAGTGGATAAAGTAAGGATTAATGAATTCTATTATCTTCAAAGGGTTAGCCATCTCTCAAAGAAGGATTAATAGTAAAATCGTAATTTGCTAAAAGTCAGGAACCTCTACAGATAAAACAGTATCTTTCCTTGCCTGTCTAAGCTACTGCATAGGCCACCGTCATTATAGTCCCAGCTCAGAGACAGTGCAGGAAACATCCATATGCTCTGGGCTTCTTTCCTAGCAATCAGAAGATCATACACCAACCTGGCCACCTCTCAAGAGAGCTTGCTCAAATCCACCTTTTACTAGTAATGTCTATGAATTCTGACAGCAGAACATACTACAAGACTCACATCTGCATTGACAAAAGATAGATCTGATAACCAGAACATTGCCCCCCCCCTTCAAAGCTGCTGTGTTCATCTGTCTTAACTGGGTGCTCCTCAAGGTAGAAGCCAAGAACATAGCTTAGCAAAAGTTAAGATGGCATCAATGTGTGAAGAAAAAAATCTATAAATTAAAGAATGATACCTTAGACCCTTAGACTTGTGCAGTTCAACAGAACTTTCTAGAAAAACAGAAATGTTCTACATGTGCCAGGCACATGACCCATAAAAAAAATTTTTAATGTTCTACATGTGAATTGTCCAGTAATAGCCACTAACCACATGGAACTTCTGATTTTTTTTCTATTTTGGCAGTACTAGGTTTGAAGTTAGGGCCTCACACTTGCTAGGCAGGCACTCTACCACTTGAGCCGCACCTCACTCCTTTACTGAGTACTTGAAATGTAGCTAATAGGACTAAGAGACCAATTTTTTATTTTTACTTAGTTATTATTAAATATAAGTTCTTATGAAATTATATTTATACTCATTGGAGTGGTTATAAGATTCTTTTTGTTGTTGGTGGTGGTAGTCAGGGGACTTGAACTCTGGGGCTAAGCTCTGTCCCTGAACTCTTCAGCTCAAGGCTACTGCCCTACCCCTACAGCCACAGCCTCACTTCCCATTTTCTAGTGGCTAATTGGAGATAAGAGTCTCATGTTCTTTACTGCCCGGACTGGCTTTGACCTTGATCCTCAGATCTCAGCCTCTTGAGTAGCTAGGATTACAAGCATGAGCCACCATGCCCGGCTATAAAGAGCTCTACCACTTGAGCCTCAGCACCATTTCTGGCTTTTTTCTATGTATGTGGTACCGAGGAATCAAACCCCGGTCTTCGTGCATGCTAGGCAAGCACACTACCACTAGGCCAAACTCCCGGCCTATATGATTCTTTTTAATTAAAAAAAAAATCAAGTTGGAGGCATGGCTCAGTTGGTAAAGCACTAGTCAATCAGCAAAAGTGGCAAGTCCTAAGTTTGAGTCTTGGTCTCAGACCTAAGTAATTACATCATAACGAGAAAGAGGGTCTCAAGCAGCTCCAAGGTTCCTACCTGTTTGACAATATCAAACTGTGGAAATCTACCTGACTACACTGGCAAACAGTTCTTCTGTATTCTGAGTGCACAGCAATCAGAGATACTGAAAGAAACTTAAGCAAGCAGGGACTGGTAACAGATACAGCAAAGGACTGTCCAAGGCCGTCCTATTGCTGACAGACTAACCTGTATGAACTCTACCACCAATGTCCTGACATACCGACCTGTCTTCAGAGACTCAACCACCAACAGAGCCTCCTTCTACTTTAACCTTACTCACTGTTTGTCACACAAGCCAAGGGAGCTAGCAAATATTTCCATTTTATACCGGGAAAGCCAAGGCTCAGTGAAATTGTCTGAGGTCACAAGGATGAGGCTAGCAAGAGGACAAGATTCTACTTAGGTCAGAAAGCCAAGAAGGTGATGACCTGCACAGATAGGGACTGGAAGACCTGATTTATTGGGAGGGTCCTGTAAGCACTCACTTTTTACTTGCCTTCCAGACTGCAATCTCTGTTCCCATAAGGTCTATTCGTCTGCCATAGTGTCCCAGGGCTGAACATAGAATGTATAACCCAGCAGGCATTCAATAAGTAGTAATAACCTACCAAAACAGGAACAGCTTCCCAGTATTCAAGACATTTTCACACACCCCATTCCATATCCCCTAACAACAGGGATCTTTTGCCCCATGGTGGTGCCAGTCAGGAATTGAAGCTTACAAACCTGAAGCCACTCTAGGGACCTATACTGAAAATCTACTTGGAAACTTCCCAGGAAGCCCTAATCTCCTGGAGAGATTAACACTGATGGGATCTGCATTCATTCCACCCTCTGGACCATACTCCATAAGTTAGATGGTGTGCTCATCACAGACCCTGCCTCCAAAGAGTCCCATGAGAGAACGTAAAGTTGAGTACCTGAAAACTGTTCCTAAAGAAAAAAGTGACAAAGGGCAGTCAGAAGTTGAAGGAAGATACCATTAATTCTGATTGGAGAAGGCAGTTTTTCAACTGTGAGAAACGGGTCAGATCAAGGCAGCAGCACCAGAGGAAGTGACAAGAAATAAGAAAGGGTCAGCTGCAGAGGGTATCTGCCAACTCTAGTGTTTGGAGAGGAGGTCCCTTAGCCCCTCTGGGACTTGGTGGTCTTCAACTGTGAAATGAGATTGGTGATATCGCTCAGAGAAGTGAATGTAAAGACATCAATTCATCAGGGATTAACAAGTAGAAGCCAGAGACGGGTATGCATGGGACATGCAGAACAGAGAAGTAACAGCACCTTAACTTGGAGAGGAAGAACAGAGGTAATTCAGCAGGATGCTGGGGTTAACAGTAACTCCCAACCCATTAAACCAGAGTAGGGAGAAGAGTCTGTGCATCTGAGCTCACCCCACAAACAAGCCTCCTGCCCATTCTAGTAAACGCCAGCTGCAGCATCACCAGCTGCATGAACATCTATCTTCAAACTCAGAACTAGAGCCTGTCCATGGAATGAGCTGAGGCTGCCCACCTCCACCTTAGCAAAGGATAGCTATTCCTACACTGTCCCTAAATGAGGACAAGATGGCAGCCAATCAGTCTGACTTCAAAGTCCTTACTCTTTAATTCCATCGAAGAAAAATGCATAGTGTAAAGGGATGAGGTGATAAAGTGTAGCAGAGACAGTGGCCGTCAGTTTGGGACTTAGTCTTGGCTCTGCTTCTCTGAAAGACCAACAACTTCACTCTCTGTAACTAAAGTACCAGCCATGTGCCAGCCCAGCCATGTGCTCTATAGACTTCTTATCTCAATCCTCACATCTATGGTAGGGAGAAGTACTTCCTCCACTTCGGAGATGAGGAAAGTGGAGGTACAGAGTTCAATGAACTTGCCCAACTTCTAGCCAGTGGGTACAGTCAGAATCTGAACCTAGTTCTGACTCTAAAGTTCCATGGCTATTTTTGCACAAATAATATGGCCTTTCTGAACCTCATAGGACTGGGAAAATAGCATGACTTGAAAAAAATTTCAGTTTTCAAGGCCCACAGGTGCCCAGAGAAGGACCAGGAGGTCAATACAATCCCTAGGGACTCTATTCTAAACCTTTTGTGCAGTATGGACATCTATCTCACCCCAATGGGATCTAAGAACTGCCATTGTCTGGTTCTCAGCTCTCAATTTAAACATTTGGTCCAAAGCTCTTCATCCTAGAGAAATCTGGGTCAGCTATGTAACAACCACCAATATCTGTTCTTTAAACTACAAGATGAAACCCATGTCACACTGCCTGTGGCCTTGTCTGTAAGGGAGAACAGTGTGAAGCAGAAAGTGTCCACTGTCCTGGCCAATAATCTGTTGGCCAGTCACTTCAGCACAGTTATCAGCCTGGATCCTCTCCTCCATCTGGCCCATAGTCTGGACATTCCAAAGATTCATGGTATAAGAACCTTCCAACCCTTAAGCCAACCCTACCCAACACAAAGGGGAAAGGGAGACCTAGAAGAGTGAGACTGCCCAGATTCACCCTGTAAGTTAGGGCAGAGCCCATGATGGTGCTACAAAGAGAACATGGCTGTCTGAATAGTGCTGAGCACAGGCACAGGAGCTTCAAGGGGCAGAGAGCTTCCCTGTGTCCAATCTTGAAGGAAAGGAAGGAACATCAAATATACTCTCCTTGACAAGCAACAGGCCCAACTCCTTGAGGGCAAGGACTGGAATGGGTCCCATCCCTCACCTTCCTGGCCTGTGTTGGGCATCTGGGGCACAGGGAAAATGACACTCTGTCCTTGTCCTCAAGGATATTCTAAATAAATAATCCTCATGGAATATGGGCAGTGCTTGGCAGAAGGAAGAACAACAGAAAGAGAAGGCATCTAGCAAGAGGTGACAATTGAGCTGGATCATGAAGAATACATAGAATCCGTATCGTAGGAAGGAAGGGGGACAATGCTGGTTCCATCAGCATTTATGTGGTGACAATAACTGTAATCTCAACACTGAGCACATATCATGTACTAGTCTATACATATGTTGTGTTTAGTCCCTGTATGCATTGTTATGTGTACATGGAGACTTGCATGTATATTAACTCATATTATTATCATCATCACCTGCTGGGACTGTGCCAGCTTACAGATAAGGCTGTTGAAATCCAGAAAGCTCAATAACTGACCCAAGGCCCCTAAATTAATATAATGGGAAATAATATACCTGGTAACTTGATTCCATATCAACAGCACCCCAAATACTTCTGAGATACTTCAGGCCAGACCTGGTTTTGAACATACTGGAAGAATGATAACTATTAGAGGATTAGCTCTTTATTTTCCTACTCATTCCAGAAACAATTTAAGGTAGCACGCAGATGAGTAAAAAGAAGCTTACAATTCATAAGAGAAGGACAAGCAAAGATAAATTTCCAGGTCTAAGGCTGTATAAAGAAAAGTCTGCTTTTAATGAGGAACAAGCAAAGCAGATATCAGCAAAGATGGAAGATGTCAGGATGCCAGGGGCTCATGCCAGTGATCCTAACTAATCAGGATCAAAGCCAGCCTGTGAAGAAAAGTCTGAAAACTCCATCTCCAAAACCACCAGCAAAAAGCCAGGATAGAGACATGGCTCAACAGTAGAACATAATCAAGCCAGACAAATGAATACAAGATGCTGAGTTAAACCCAAGTTATCATCTAAAAAGAAAATTTATTGAGAGGAAAACAGAGCAGGATGATAGGAAGCCTCAGATGAAAGGTCAGACGAGAGCTCAGGATTTTCCACTGCCAACTGGTCACCAACCTAAAAACCAAGCTGTAGCTTCTGGGAAGATCTTTAAAGAACATACCCAGAACAATCTGTAGGACAAATTCATGTCTCTTCAGATGTGTGTTAGTGCAACTATGCTTGAAAAAACACAAATTTATTTAAAAGAACTCCTAAAATTAGTGGATAAACTTCACTAGTTATTTTTTCCATCAATGAGCATTAAAAACATATGGCTAAACTGAGCACAGGCTGGGAGTTGGACCGAGTGGCAGAGTGCTTGCCTAGCATGCACAAAGACCCAGGTTTGAGTCCTTGGTACCACATACATAGAAAAAGCCAGAAGTGGTGCTGTGGCTCAAGTGGTAGAGCTCTAGCCTTAAGAAAGCCCAAGGACAGTGCCTAGGCCCTGAGTTGAAGCCCTGGGACTAGCTAAATAAATAAATAAAAACTGAGCACAATGGCTCACATATGTAACCTGAACTACTTAGAAGGTAAAGATCAGGGAAACTGTGGATTGAGGCCAGCCCAGGCAAAAAGTGTGCAAGACCACATATCTCAACTAATAAAAAGCATGCTGTTTCACAAGAAGCTTAAATATTGGAGAATCACAGTCCGTGTCAGCCCAGACATAAACATGAGATCCTATCTCACAAATAACCAAAGATGGCTAGAAGTAAGGCCCAGCGGTAGAGCATCTACCTAGCAAAGATATGGCCTTGAGTTCAAATACCCGTACTGCCAAAAATAAATAAATAAATACCAACCCGTTTTTAAAAAAAACTAACTGGGCACCACTGGCTCACAAATCTAATATTAACTACTTAGGAGGCTGAATAACAGGATCATGGGTCAAAGCCATCCTTGCCAAGAAAGTCCATGAGACTATTATTTCCAATTAAGCACCAAAAAGCTGGAAGTGGAGCTGTGGTTCAATTGATAGAGCATTAGCCTTGAGCAAAATCCCAGGGACACACTGAGGCCCTGAGTTCAATACCTAGGTCCAGCACAAACACCACACACACACACACACACACACACACACACACACACACACACACACACACACACACTCCTAAAAGGTTAGGGATATGCTTAGGTGTTAGAGTACCTGTGTAGAGAGTATGAAGACCTGCTTATGCCTCTACTGTTCAAGACTGCTCAAAACTGGTCATTCTATTTAGTTTATAAGATTCAAAGCACTTTCATTTTGTTGCAGTAGCATACAACTTCTGAACAGATAGTGCAGCGGGGCAAGTCTTGTGCTCACATGAAGGGTTTGGTCTTCACTGGGGAATCTCAGCTATTTGGACAAGAGAGAAGCATAGTGGCAGATATGCTGGCTGAAATGTGGTAAGAAACTACTGAAGTCTCTTCTAATAGAGATGCCTCAATAAAGTAGGAAGCAAATTTCATCTGCAGAAGAAGTGGTAAAGAGTTGTAGGAGGGCCGGGAGTTTGGCCTAGTGGTTAAAGTACTTGCCTAGCATGCATGAAGACCCGGGTTCGATTCCTCGGTACCACATACATAGAAAAAAGCCAGAAGTGGTGCTGAGGCTCAAGTGGTAGAGCTCTAGCCTTGAGAAAGTCCAAGGACAGTGCTCAGGCCCTGAGCTCAAGCCCAGGACTGGCAAAAAAAAAAAAAAGAGTTGTAGGAGGTTTGAAGGTGGAAAACTGATAGCAAGATATTGGTATTATCTAAAACTAAAGGTGTACATATCAATAAATAATTTTACACATGTTTTTAATGATGGTTCACAATTCTATTTTATGGCTCACAATATTCCCAGTTTTTTTTTATTGTAATTAGTAAAAGGGTTACATGATATTTGCCAGATAGAAGGTGCATTAATTCATATACATTGATACCCTTTCACATGTCTTGGTACCCATTACCCTCTGGTTTTTTTTTTTTGAAATCAGCTTTGGACATTTGTTTCCAGTTTCTTACTATTATAAAGTAGAGTAATATTTTAAAAACAAAAAACAAAAAAGTGCAAGGCCCTGAATTCAAATAATCACAGTATTGGGAGAAAAAGTATACTATTCTCATGAGATGAGTGAAACAATTTCTGTCTTTGTGTTTAAAAAATCAGATATCCCTGCTGTCCAAATTAAAATAGAAAACCCCTACAAGAAGATTCAATGTCCAAGATTTCAGCTCTGTATCTACTTCTGTACCCCAACTTTTCCAATCCCCAGCCCCGATCTGCTTGAAATAAACTGTTTGACTGCTCTAAAAAAGAAGGCTGCCCCACTAGAAGCTTCAGTGTGGAGATATTCTCACAAAGAGCACTACGTAAGTACAAATGACTGTTTGATCAATCATTTGGCCTCAGCGTGGGATTTGGTTAGAATTAAAGCCATCTGGCTGGCGGGAGGGGGGCGGATTGGAGGAGGAGACAAACAGGCGAGGGAAAATGACCCACCCCCCTCCCCAAAAAAGCATTGTTAAAATATAACGGGGGAGGGGGAAGAAACCAGTAAAGTCCCTGTTATTTCAGCCTAAGCCACTTAATCCTTCAGCACATAAAGCAACTTATTTTATGACCTTTTCCCTTTAAAAAGTAAATCAGAAGACACTGCCTTGAACTCAGATATCTCTGAAACACACTACTCATCCCTCCCAGAGAAATATCCTGTTTCATAAACCTTCTTCGAGATACTTGAAACTAGGGATCACTAAATGCCTAGCTTTAGGCATCTGACATTCCAGAGAATTAATATTTAAACTTATTATAGGAAAAAAGAATTGAGTTTGGTTGAAGCATGAAATATTTAATAGTGTCTCCAAATTAGAACCCTATTTTGTTTCGCACTGGAAATGCCAGCATTATTACCTGGGCTTTGCACTCGAAGGAGATAAAATGTACAGGCAGTCTTAAGATGAAACATACAATTTCAGCCATTTTCTCCAGAGAGAGGGGGAGTGAGACAGGTTTGGGGAGTGGAAGCGATTGAGTTTCATTTTTATGATACACTTAAAATTATATTATCATTCCCTGCCTTGAGGGTTGGACTTGAGAAGACTGACACTACTTAGTCACCAAAAACTGAGGCAGAGTTGCAGCTCAACAGAAGCCTGGGCACTGGCCCTTGTGTGCACCTACATCTGGGAATGGGGCTGTTGCTAGACGAACTTTCTCTGCTCACTAGGACAAAAGTATTAAGTAGTTTGGGATAAAAATTAAGCTTCAATTGACACAGTGGATCCTGGAAGTCTCTGCCGGCACGTGTAATTTATTTACAGGGTTAGGATGTCGGCAAAATACATCATCAGCTCTTATAGAAACTCCTACTAGGTATTAAATACCCGATGCTCAGAGAAGTAATTCATATAGTCCAGCCATGTTCCAAAATAAACCTAATCTCTAGCCCTCTGGAGAGCTTAAAACAGCAAATGTAATCTGTCTTTTCTAAGGCAGGTTTACGTTCCTCCCTAGTTTCTTGCTAAAGCCCTATTTTCCAGTAGACCTGTTATTTAAAAACAAATGCAACAATGTCTCAAAAGTAATGTAGTTGCTAAGAAAAAAAAAAGTCACAAATAGGAAGAACTGAGCAATACTGCAACAGGACCAATCCTGGTACTTCTGTATTTGCTTCTCATTATCAGAGCAGAGGGACCAAAGAGGCACTTCATCTCTCCTTTCAGAATGTGAGATTTCCTGAGAATGCACACTGGTAAACACACTGGACAGTTCAAGCCTGGCTGAGGGATCTCTGCCTTCCAGTGGGTGCCATTTGGCTCATCACTTCCCATTTTCTATAAACAAGTGGTCTAGATCATTCCCATTCCTGCCCTGTTCTTCTCCTTAGCCTTCAATCCACCAAACGCAAATGCTCAGAACAAAAATAATTGTTTAATGAAACCCCAAGTCACAATGATCAAGTACGTACTCTATAACCCAGCATCGGGGGCAGGGGAAGAATATTCAGCACATGTTCTAGAAGCAGCAGAAAGGAGACCACAACTAGCCTCAGTAAGGAGTCTCCCCACACTGCAAGAAACACTCAGAATGGGCTTGTAACCTTTAATGACCAATGGGGATGAGCTCGTGCTGTCTCAGAGAAGGGGATCCTCGATAGCCCCAGAGATCCTCATCAGCCTCCAGTTTGTTAAAGATCCAACTTCTACTTTGGACCCTTCTCCTTCTCTCCTGCTCTTGCTGCAACAGGAGGCAGATAGTGACCTAACAAAGCAGCGAATGTCATACCTTAGCCTTCTAGCTGAGACTCAGAAAGCACTGATCCTAGGAGCTTCCTACTCCTTCCCCTAACATGTCACACCCATACAGCTTGGATTTTAAAGATGGATCTTCAAAAGCAGAGTACTACAGGGGAAAATACAGGCCTGCTTTCAGACAGACCTGAATTCAAATCCAAGACTCAGCTATCACTGTCTACACAACCTTGGACAAGTCACTTTACTTTCCTAGTCCCAACTTCCACATTTGTAAAATTAAGAGTAATGCCTCTTTTCCTTTCTACATAGAGCTGCTGGGGAAAGTTAAATGTGATCACAGTTATACCCTATTTGGCCTGCCCCATACCTATTGACCTTCTTCCCATTCCACCTATGTTACAAGGAAGAGTTAACTTTCTAGTAGAACATTTTCAAGAAGAGATGTCAAAGCCTGAGACAAAGGCAGCTTCTCCCTATAACCGGGATCCTTCCCAACCTCTTGGCTCATTTAGTATGAAATCCTGAAATATCACAGCAAGACAGAGCTATGGATCACCCAATCAAACTGCTACCTGTTTTACCGACAGGGAAACGGGAAACTGAGTCTCAAAGCCAAAGACTTGGCCCCTGTGCATAGAAGCTGCACAATGGTACATGTGTGTACTCCAAGCAATCCTGGCCATAACCACAAATAAATTCAGGCCATACAGGAAATGCGTTATTCAGTTAATAGACTGAAGGGCTCCTCTCCTCTCCATGCATCTGATTCAAACGCTGACTTTTAAAACACAACTCATAATGCTAACACAAGCTGCCCAATCTGCCGGAACTTTCTGAAGGATCAACTCTTTTGAGTTTAAAAAGATGAGAAAGAAGAAAACAGATGCGTTCAGTGACTTTAAACTATAAGACCACTGGGTTATAGCTGCATTCTCTCCACCCCCTCCCCTGCCCAACCTCTGTTTTCTTTCAGTTTCTTATAAATAAGGCTTTGGGAGACCAAAGCAGCCACAAATCGCTCCCCCACCCCCTTTCTCTGCTTTCCTTACTCAGTAACTCAGCTATGAGTCCTCGGACTTTGCCTCCAATGCTAAAAGCTTCCTCCCCCCACCATTGTAAACTATTAATTTGGGCAGTGGCTGTTGATAAACAAGAAGTCCGTTTTTAAACTGCTAGAATCATTAGCACAATGACTGTGCACAGCTCAAGTATTTCGGGAGTCTGCCTTTTTCCTGGCCTAGTGTTATAGCTTGTTTTTTTTCAACAGGCAATCAAACTTTTCAAAGCCCATTGCAGTTTGTTTCATTTCTTCTCTCTGATGAACTAAATGTCTTTGTTTCTTTAGACACACAAATAAACTACCCCCTATCAAAAGAAACAAAACAACTCTCTAGGGCCAAACTAATTGCAACTAAAATCTACATTAAGAAGAGAAATTAGCAAACCACATACGATAATCAAACTTTGACTCTAAATGTATATGTAAGGTGAGGTTGAAATACCATCATACCAATTTCAAAATAGGTAACCGTTTTCTGAGACAACTAGGAAAAATAGAAAATATCTTCTTTATGCAAAAGCCACAGTTATCAATTGTCACTGGTCAACTTCTAAATAAAGTTTGTTCATTGCTGTTTTTCCGTAATTTTATCCAAAAATGGATTGAAAACTCCTATTCCAAATGTCAGTTTCCTCTTCTCTTCTAGGATACCAGCCAAAGTCCACGAAATAAAACCAAAGAAAATGATGATAATTATGCAACATCAGAACAAAGCACATAGGAATATATTTAAATGATTCATTGTGCACTTATGCCTGTAATGGGATTTTAACGCACTGTAAAAATAAGTGTGCTGGTTCACTTGGCTTCTCACGAAAATGAAACGCAAGGGGAGGAATAACTCCAGAATGGGTAGTTGGTTTTGATTTGATTTTTTTGTTTTGTTTTTGCTTTGTTTTGTTCCCCCCAAGATAAGTGTGAAGAAAAACCACAGAATACAAAGAAATTTACACAAAACAACATACTTTATCAATTTCATTCCACTGGAGAGTATCCTAAGAGCTCAGCCCAGTTAAGCACACTACAGGTAAACTAAGAAGAAAAAACGAGGCCTAAATTAAGTCTCCTGTGATGGTTCCCTTTCCATTTGGGCAGCCAAGTCTTAAGCAGCTTCTAGAGAGCTTGGGAAGCAGAAAGGGAAGAGAAATTCTAGCCACATAAGATTCTTAAGGAATCTTTGGGAATTGTATTTCCGCTACATGTCTATAAAAGATTTGTCGGATACATAACTCTTATGACTGCAGACGCAACATGCTCCTATCTCATTTGTATACCCACACACATACTTATTTCTCTTTGTCTCATGGGCCTGACATTTGGCCAGCAGGTTTTTCTCCCCCTTATTTGAAACTTCAAGCACACACCAAGAAAAAATGGATCCGATTATTTCCGGATCACAGGACCAGCACTTTAAAATAGATGACACGCAAGCAAATTGCCCACCCGAGTCAGAGGGGGGAAATGCTTTAAAAATAACTCATACCTTTCTTTTACGGGTGCACTGGTCCAAGCCTCCTTAGAACATTATAGTAGCCTCTTTCTCAGATACAGAAACTCTGTCAGGTAATCATCATGTTGAGCTCCTTCCCCCCACCAGCCCTAATTCCCATGCACACAACCTATAATTGCTTTGCTTTTATTTTTTATTTTTGCTACAAGATTGACGATTTTTCGGCATTTACAGAGCCCTGTCATGGTGGCTGTTTTCACTAACAGTAAAATTCACATTTGCAGCAATTATCAATCTCTTTTTTTGCTAGGATGAAATTAATTTAGTCTTTGTACATGTTAAAAAGTGGCTGTGAATTAAACAGTGACTTCATTATCTGGTCTGGACAGAATCACCTGGTAAACTACAAAGTCTTACTGACGTGGCACAGAGACTAGATAATAACAATTTCTGAAGACCCAGGCCAAAAAAAAGAAGTTATAAATTTTCTAGGAGTGTTTAAAAGTCTTGCTGTAGATGCCAGTCCTCAGTCAGCACACACACATGCGCACACGCACACACACTCACACACACACACACACATACACATAGAAGGTACAAGTTGTGGACCCAGAAACAAATACTTGGAGCTGGAGGCCTCCAAAACTGCCATTTAACCACGGGAGCTTTGAGAATCTCTGTCCTTGGTGTGTTCATCTATACAAAAGAGTCCTATCAGTGAAACTCAAGGTTTATTCTAAACTTTATAGATAATTAAGCACTGCTGCATCTGTTCTATCAGCAGAGCCTACAAGGTAGGCAGAGCCAGATGAGGGAATGTGTGGGAATACCCTGGAAACTGCAAAGTACTGAACACAGAACAGCATCATCAGGCCATCGCCACAAAGCTGTCTGCTGCAGAAAACACAGATGTTTACCTTCCTTCCTTGTCAGGACTTATAAAAGCAAGATTGGGTGTTTAATAATAAGAAAGAAAACTGCAGCATCTGGCAACGTGGCCTCCCCAGCTGTTTGGAATCTGGATAAACGGGACTCAGCAATAAACAGATCGTGATTCTTATTGTAAATGATGACAATGTTAGCCCATGACGTCACATCACACCCAGTGCCTCCCAGTGGGATCGGGAAACATATAGGACCCAAACACATATGATAAACTGCTGGGTTCAAGAACTTACTCCCTTCCTCTGAAAACCTGATCATCTGAAACTTGATCTCAGACTAAGCAATATGTTCTTCTCACTGGTCACCAGACAGCAGTGGACACGAAAGACTTGAAGTATGGTACTTCTCAGGCTCTTCTGGCTACTGCCAACTATTAGTGTCCTCACATACAACATTTTAAAAATCAAATTATGTCCCTCCTCAATCTGTCACCTTGGCATCCAGTACCATTGCCCCAAGCATGGTGCCTGCACATAATATAAGTGACCTCCTCTACAGTTTCAGTCTATAAAGCATTCTTGTAATTCTCATTTTATTTATCTTGTGAGATGGACGTTTTTCCATCTCATGCAAAATGAAAATTCAGTACATTGTAATCCTAAAAATAACCAGGTACTGAGTTGTCCTTTCCTAGTCGTTATCCCAAATGCTCTCATTCATCTTTCCAAGTCAGTCTGAGGGTAAATTTTTCATAAATGAGAGAAAATTCTTTGCAGTGTCCCACACATCTTATCATTTCTGGCATAGTCAATAAATGTTTCCATTGGTATTCCTATTTGTCTGTTTCCAATAAGCCTGAGAGCTTGGGGCTGGACAGTGTATATTCAAAAGGTTGCACGGTCTGGGGACTATTTTTCTGAGAGCAGACAATGGAAGAGGGCTCCGTTTCCTCAACAACATTTCTTTCTAAGAGGGTTGCTGAAGTTCTGCTAGAACTGTTCTATCAAACCACTTGGCCTGACATGAAGGAGCATCTCCCATAGTGTCATAGAGCCCAGGTCCCATAGCACTCATTCTTCTCTTCTGAAACTAGATTAAGCCAGAGCTCTAGCTTACAAACCCCTGTCTGCCATGCCAGGGATCTTCCCCCACTATGAACCGTATTCACTTTCCTCATCTTTCAAATGGGTGTGATCTCTCCCACCTTTGCATCACCCTGAGTAAAATCCGTAAACAGAGAGACCAGTTTGGAGTACAAAGAAAGAGACTCTACTTCCTGTGCCTCTATTATCTGCCCTTTCCAAATGTAGTCCTGACATAAAGATCTCTATTATAGACCTAGCAGGATGGATAAAAATAATTAAGGTTAGCAGGAATAAAAGTAGGAAAATCATACACAAATCTTCAGATAAAAGGCCTCTAACCACAATGTGAAAGAACAATCATATTAGGAACAGCCATTCACTAGGGCTGTACAGAATTTGATTTTCAGATGACAACTGAACTGTTAAAGAACCCCCCTCCCAAAAAAAAAGCATTGCAGGAGATTATAAGTATACAGGAAGACTATGTGTGAAAATAGGCAAACCAGGGGACTCATGCAGCTAACATTGCTCATACCTTGCTATGCAGCCCTCCTATCTCTCCACCACCACTATCCCACCTCTTTTTCTAATAGGAGACATCAATAAAAACTCAACAGTCATTTTTTTAAACATCTATCCTTCTGGAAAAAAAAATACCTGCATGTCTTAGAAAAAAGATTGACATTTCAAACAAGCTGACAAAAAGTGGTTCTCTTCTACACTGTTTTTTGTTGTTGTTGTTGTTATTGTTAATAAGAACACACACACACACACACACTGTTTATTTCATTTGATCAGACCCAGACTAAGAGACAAGGTGCCTACTCCTCCAAGGGACCAGGCTAATGCTAAGGAAGTTATGCCTAAGACATAAAATACTGGCTTTATTTTCCACTGAAATGCCTAGAATGATTTTCTAGAAAGAAAATCAAGATAGATGCTGATATAATCAAATCCCAAGGATTCTTTTTCTCCCAAAGGAGAAAATTTTTTATTTATTTTTTATTTTTTTATTGTAATTAGTAAAAGGGTTACATGATATTTGCCAGATAGAGGGTGCATTAATTCACATACATTGATACCCTTTCACATGTCTTGGTACCCATTTCCCTCCCCCCAAAGGAGAAAATTTTTTAAAAAGACAGGATGTGCAAGGCACCTTAACATTTTCCCCAATTTCTAGTTAATTATCTGTCGGTATGAAACCTATAAAAAGCAGCTCAAGAATAGTTAACTGGGACCTGAGATGAACATGTTCCTGAGAACATGTTCACCTATAGTTATTGTGTGCCTGCCTTCCCCTCATCAGCTTTATCACAGCAGATGGCACTGCAAAGTGACTTCAGCTCAGGACTGCACTTCACCAGTGCTATGTACAGAAAAGTCAGACTAAATAATGGATTCAGAAACTTTTCCATCAGGAATCTAGAAATCATCTGGTATGATAAATTCTTCACTTGACAGACAGGAAAACTGGGGTCCATAGAAAGGAGAGGTCCTACAGAAGGCCTCTGGTTTTTGTTATTTAAGATGATGAGAATACTTCAAAGTTGGCTTTCAGCTATTCAGAAACAAATATCCCGTACAGGAGTCACTACTCCCCCTAACATAAAAAAATTTTAATGTTTCACACAACTTTTATCAGAAACATACAATCTGAGCTTTCTATTCACACATTTCCCCTAAAACACACTAAGTTTAAATAGGATACTTCCCTAAAACCGGCTTCATTTCAGAGAAGTTGGTGGAATTTTCTCCCGAGTTCCATCAAGTTCTCTGACGGAACTCTACCAAGGCAGAAAGTGGTGGCAGAGGCAACCTGAAGCTTTTCATACCCACAGCCAGGCATGTTGGTAGGGCCAGACTCACCCTTCCCAGTGGCAACCTTGGACAGGCTGTAGTCTCTAGGACTCCGGGGGCGAAGGAGTTCGTGGGAGCGAGATGTTGGCATGGGCGACGGAGGTAGCAGGTCTCGAGGGCCCATAGCCCCACAACTGCCTCCACTCACAGTAATCCTGAAGGCCATGTGTGCACTGACACTGGCAGACCCAAGGCTGAGGCTGGGGCCTGGTGCCCCAGGCGCCTCCTTAGGCCTCTTGTCGAAAAGTGCCTCGGCCACCTCGCAATGCATGATGTGGGATCAGAGCGTGTTGGTTCTGCAAAAAGAACATAACACAAAAGCTTTAGAAAGCGGACCCCTGTGTCCCTGAGATCAAGGTCTGGGCTGGTCACTGATTAGTCGTCATTTCTAAAATAGGTTAACATCAAATGCCACATCTACCTCAGCCTGCAACCCACCAGACCCCACGCACCATGCTCTTAATGTGTGCAGGAGCGGGCTCTCCCTGCTGTCTAGGCCCTGTTGACCCACAGGGTCCCGGACGCCCACCCATGCAAAATCTCCTAGGCCAAGATCGGCCCTCTTCCCACACATGGTGACACTGAGGCCTGGCGCCGAAAAGACCTGTCTGTTCTGCGTCCCCCTAGAGGAGCTGGAGGTAGAGGACCACGGAGTTCCCGGAGCTGGGCTCGGGCCGGTCAGGGCTAGTGACTGGCTGCGCTCCTCCGCGGTGCTCCGTGCTCGTGCTGCGGGCCCGGAGTGCGCGCCGATGCGGCGGGCCGCGCACGCACGGGTCCTGGACGTAGTCCCCTCGAGACTCGCCGGAGACACTTCTCCCCCAACTCACCCCGCCCCCCCCAAAAAGAAGACAGGGAAAAGGAAATCTGAGGATGGGGGCTCACCCACCCAGTGCACCCCGAGACCAGGGCAAAGGCGCCCGTCGCGTGCGCCTCCTCACGCCGGCTCCCACGCACACCACACACCCCCCTCGCAAGTGCGCACTCGGAGCGCGGCGTGCCGCGGGCATTCATTCACCGTCGCGGACACCAAGCGCGAGCCGCCGCGGAATCTCCACACGCGCCCCGTGCACCAGAGTCTCGGCCTTCTCAACACCCCCTTCCCCTTCCCGCCCCCGGACTAAGGGCCCAAGGCGCCCTCAAACTTTCCCCCTCCAAGCTCCCCGCGCCATCCACAGCTCCCCGGATTCAGACGCCGCTGGGACGCCAGCCTCGGGTCCCTTCCTCAGGCCGCGGACCGCGCCCCTTCTCACCTCGCAGCGAGCGCTGCGGCTCGCGGGGCGCACGACTCGGCGCGCCTCCTCTGGCGCCGCAGCCCCCACCGCCGCCGCCGCCGCCGCCGCCGCCGCAGCCCCCGCCACCGCGTCCTGCGGGGCTGCACCCCGCGGCGGGGCGGGCCCTTCCATGCCCGACAGCCACTTGGGCCACTCGCTGCGCGCGGCCGCCTCGCCGAGGCCAATCGCGTCGCGAGGGCGGGGCCTCCTCGCCTGGGGGGGGGCTGGGGCGGAGCCAAGGCCGGGCTGGACGTGGAGTTTGACAGGAGGCGGCCGGCTGGGAGCCCGGAGAGTTCCGCCGAGCGCGTCCGCGGAGCCCGGCGGGACTGAGGGCCGGTGGGGAAGGCACCGTCCCGGGGTGGCGAGCCCGCGGAGTGCCCGCTGAACCCGGCTTCGTCCTCGCTCTTCACAGCGGCTTCGCGCAGGATCCGTCCCTTCTCCCGCTCCAGTTTTATCCCCTGTCAAATGGGACCGGTGGTAAACGGCTTCACGGAGGTAACTGATGCTAAAGTTTTCTTAAAGAATCCAACCCGCTCACTGGAGAACAAACGGATTTCAGGGCAAGTCCGCAGCAAAGCTGGGACCCGATGATGTGTATTGTGTGCTGGTATTGGGACTTGAACTCAGGACCCCGCGCTCTCACGTGGTTTTTTGTTTGTTTGTTTTTTGTTTTTGCCAGTCCTGGGCTTGAGCTCAGGACCTGAGCACTGTCCTTGGACTTTCTCAAGTCTAGAGCTCTACCACTTGAGCCTCAGCACCACTTCTGGCTTTTTGCTATGTATGTAGGGTACCGAGGAATCGAACCCGGGTCTTCGTGCATGCTAGGCAAGCACTTTAACCACTAGGCCAAACTCCCCGCCCCTTACGTGGCTTTTTCTACTCAGGGTTCCCACTCTATCACTTGAGCCACAGCTCCACTCCCCTTTATGGTTTTGTTTTTGTGGTGTTTTCTACTGGAAAAGGCCCTTCCCAGAAGGAGAGGGTCTCAAAGGTTCTCCCCTGCCTATGTGGGGCTCCTCTGCCTATGTGAGGCTCCTCTGCCTCCGGCCTCCCCTTCCCCCCACTCAGTAGTGTCACTGGAGCCCTGCCCAAGATGTGGGGAGAATGGTGGACAACGAATAAGGCTTCACAGTCACTCTCTGAACCTCAGTTATGTGTAAAATGGGAATGTTCACCCCAGGCCTGGCTTATGTCCTGTCTACTGAAGGATACAGAGGGCTCAGAATGGTCCCTTCGTGTCTTCTACACTTCCCCTGTGCATTATTTGCTGGTGGTCTGGATCTGCTCCAACAGTCCTGCCTAGCTTCACACTTGGAGACTGGCTCGTTTGGTTTGGGTCTGAAATTGAACAAAAATGGAAGCCCCTTCCTTCCTCCTGGCACAAGGTGTCAGGTTCATCCAACCATATTCCACACAGAATAAGACACCCCAACACTCACAGAATCATAGGAAACCAGGATTTCAGAAGCATATTTCATTTCCTATAATTTATTAATCATAGTATTTTACAAAAACAATAATGGTACTGGGAGAGTGGCTCAAGTTTAGCAAAACAAAAATAAGAGCATTGATGGTAGGAATTTGCAGTTTTATTTAAACTCATCCCTACATTCAGAGGAGAGCTGATTAACCATCCCACAACAAGGTGGCGGGCTGTGGCAGAGCAGCCTTGGGAACCCAGCTTCCTAACTCCCACTCCAGGGCTTCTGTCTGGGGGTGAGAATTGTTGCTACTTGTATAGCAGAAGGGGGTGATGGAGAAAGGAGCAAGAGTAGCTCATCCACCTTACAACTAGCCACATACGCCTACACACATACACAGTCTCTCCCTTTCCCTCTCCCTCTCCCTCTCCCTCTCCCTCCCCCTCCCTCTCCGTGTAGATGTTAGCTTTGGCTGCCCACAGGTTATGTGGCTTTAAGAATAATTATTTCAACCAGACCTCAGTTTCCTTCTCAAAAAAAAAAAAAAGTTCTGCCCTAGTCATATCTACTTTTTGCTCACAGCTGAGTCCCCTGCTTCCCCTCCCCCACACTCCCTTACACACACACACACACACACACACACACACACACACACACACGGGGGAGGGGGACACTGCACATTTCGTTGGAATTCTTTTTGTTTGTTTTGTCCATCCTGGGGCTTGAACTCAGGGCCTGGGTGCTGTCCCCAGGCCTCTGTGCTCAAGTCTAGTGTTCCACCATTGAACCATAGCACCATTTCTTTTTCTTGGTGGGTTCATTGGAGAGAAGCCTGAACTGGCTTCAATCAGAAAACCTCAGATTTCAGGGTCCTGAGTAACTAGGATTACAGTTGTGAGCTACTGACACCACTGGGATTCTATTTTTTAAAAACAGTTGCTAAACTGAATCACTTAACCAACTGGACATGAAGGCAGAGGCACTCTAAATCTTTAATGTAGCATGTACTTGTTCACTTATTATTTACCGAACGCCTGCCTAACCTGAGGCACACGCCAACTCTGACCCTGAGACCCCAACATTCCTTCAGTGAACTCACAGAGCACCCATTGGAATAGATGGGCTTTGGGTGCCTGGCAAAGCCATAAGAAGGTTAATTTTCTCAAAAGACTTTTCTGTCATGAACTTGGAGATATAAAAAAAATCTGTGATGGCCTATATACTCTATAGACATAATGTTTTATTACATGGATTAATATGTATCTATGACATACAAACCGTCAGCTTAATTTTAATTATGTTCTAAAATCTATGTGCCAGTGATTGTATATAGAGATTCCCTTCTTGAATATTTGTTCGTTAAACATAACAGTTGAAATATGATGTAAAATCAATGTTAATGAATTCTTTAATTAAAAAAGCCCTCTTTCTGTATATGGCAGGGCCACTTTGGAGTGTAAAGAATGCAGAAGCTAGATACATTACTTTTTGGTGTTTGGGATTTTTTTGTTTGTTTTGTTTTGTTTTCTAGAAGGAAACATGGGACATGGGGAAGCCCTGTACTTTTCATTTTTATACTTTTCTGAAGTGTTTGGCTTTTCTTTGCCTTGTTTTTGTTGTTTTGTTTGTAGTATTGGGGATTTTAACCCAAGGACTACTGTAAGCTAGGTGAGCACTCACCACTTACTCCATGACCTCTGTATTTTTTACCACTACCTACAATACTCTTTTTCAACAAGTTTATTTGAGCAAAGGAATTATATACTATATTTCTTCTTTATACTTTTGGTATTAAAATAAAAATATATTGGCAATAGCAAAACAACAGCAAACTGAACCTATGCCCCTCTTTAGCAGAGTAAACAACATGTGCTTTTTACGATATGTTCCAATGGACACTATCTTTGACATTCCAGTCTATTTACTAGATATGCACACTGAATCCATCTCCCAAAACAAACATTACTTTTTCTTCTCTTTAGGCTTCACTCTTGTGTTCATTACTTGGTCCCTAACCTAATTCCACAAATCAGAAATCTGACAACTGTCCTAGGCATAATGCTCTCAGGTTTATAAATCTACCTAATAAAACTCTCCTGGTGCCAGACTCCAGTGGCTCACACCTGAAATCCTTGCTACTAAGAACTGAGGCTGAGATCATGAGCAATTCAAAGTCAGACTGGGCTAGAAAGTCAGGTAGACTCTCATATCCAATAAACTACTCAGAAAAGGCTGGAAGGGGCGCTGTGGCTCTAGTTACAGAGTACTAGCCTTGGGTAGAAGAAGCTTAAGGACAGCTCCTAGACCCTGAGCTCAAGCTCCAGAACCAGCGCAAAACAACAACAAAAACAAAAACACCTCTCTTCTGCCTTCTCACTGCATTTCTTTTATTCTTTTTTTTTTTTTTTGCCAGTCCTGGGGCTTGAACTCAGGGCCTGAGCATTGTCCTTGGGCTTTCTCAAGGCTAGAGCTCTACCACTTGAGCCTCAGCACCATTTCCAGCTTTTTTCTATGTATGTGGTACCCAGGAATCGAATCCCGGTCTTCGTGCATGCTAGGCAAGCACTCTACCACTAGGCCAAACTCCCAGCCCCTCTCACTGCATTTCTTATACTCAGTTCCAGTTCCTCCTCTTCTCCTTCTTCTTTCTTCCTTTTGCGCAGTTATCCATTTTTTTCTCCCTATCGTTATATAAAGTATAGATCTGACCATGATTCTTCCCTGATTATGCCTCACAATCAGCTCCCAATGATCATGTAATAAAGAACATTTTTCTGACCCTACTCTCAGTGCTACCCTACGTTCCAAGCATTCTAGAATAGTTTTCACCTCCTAGAAGCCAGAATGCATATCGAGAGCCTCATGCTTGGTATTTCCTGTGCTAACACTTTTGCCTTGTATCCATCTTGCCTACCTCTGCCTGAGTCATTTAATACCCAGCTCAAGTGTCACTTTTCCCCAGAAGCCTCTGAATCCCTTGGCTAGAATTATCTTCTGTCCAAAGGTGTAAGCACACACTCAGCAAATGGCTGTGACAAAAATAGATATTTGTGAGTCTAAAGTCTCCTGTACCATGGAGACATGAGAAAGGAGAAGGAATGGAGGTGGCAGATTTTTGCACCGCTCACTCTGCTCTATATCTTGCAACAAGAAAGTAGTTAACATCCATTGAGGTGACTACTATAAGCCAGATATAATAGCTATCACTGCCCATATGTGGTCTCAGTGCTGACAGGAGTGCCGTGATAAAGAAGTTAATACATACTTCCATTTTTTTAATTTTATTTTTTATTGTCAGAGTAATATATAGAGGGGTTAACAGTTACATTCCTCAGGAGTGGGTGCATTACTTCTGGCACATTGATACCTCTTCTCATGTTTTTGCACCTGTTTCCCTCCCCTCACCCTCTCCCAATCATCTTGTTTTCCCCCTTACCTTTCCTATTTCAAATAAACAAATAAATGTATATACAATATACCAGGTAACATACTTCATTTTTTAAGGCAAGAAAATAAATCTTCTAAATTTAATGGTTTACCAAAGTTCTCATGAGATGTCTTCCTCACATATTTTTATCTTTTATTTTATTTATTTATTTACTTATTTTTGTGGTTATGGGGGGCTGTCCCTGAGCTCTTCAGCTCAAGGCTACTGCCCTACCCTTGAGTCTAGCCCCACTTCCCATTTTCTAGAGGTTAATTGGAGATAAGAGTCTCAGGTCCTTTTGTCCTTTTGTGCTCAGGCTGGCTTGAACCTTGATCCTCAGATCTCAGCCTCCTGAGTAGCTAGGATTACAGGTGTGAGCCATTGGGCCCAGCTTCCAGCTTCCTTACGTATTTTCAATAAGCGCCACACCACTTATTGAAGAAAGAATTCTCTTCAACAAATATTAGGACAACTGAATATCCACATGAAAAAGAAGGAAGCTGGAACCCTATTTCCCACCAGCAATTCAGAATGAACCAACAGCCTTAATATTAGAATAAAAACTATTAAAAGACATGGAAGAAAATATAGGGGTACATATTCTTTTGTTGTTGGTGGTGATTATGAGACTTGAACTCTGGGCCTGGGCACTGTCCCTGAGCTCTTCAGCCCATGGCTACCTCCCTACCTCCTTGAGCCACAGTGCCACTTCTGGTATTCTAGTAGTTAATTAGAGATAAGAGTCTCATGGAATTTAGTGCTTGGGCAGGCTTTGAACTGTGGTCCTCAGATCTCAGCCTCCTGACTAGCTATGATTACAGGTGTGAGTCACAGCACCCAGCTGCAACTATTCTTTACTTCAGATTTAACAATGTATTCTTTGATATGACACTATAAAGTGGAGCAACAAAAGAAAAATTGTAAGTTGGAATTCACCAAAATATTTAGACTTTTCTATAGCAATAGACATTAACATGATAGTGGGTGTGTATATCTGTAATTCCAGCTACTCAAGAGGGTGATGTGGGTGGGTTCCTTGACCCCAAGAGTTCAAAGGCAGCCTTACCTCAAAACCTCAGTACCATTTTACATTCCCACTAGCAACATATGAGGGTACTGCCATGTTCCTGTTTACACTTCCTGCTAGTTGGGTTGTGTGCCACTGTGCCCTACTTTTTATTGGTTGGAAAGGGACCTCAAGAAAAATAAGAAAAAAAAGCCAGGGGCTCACACCTGTAACCCTAGATACTCAGCAGACTGAGCTATGAGGATCATAGTTGGAAACCAGCCTAGGCAGGAAGTCCATGAGACTCTAATCTCTAAGTAATGACTGAAAAGCCAGAAGAAGAGCTGTGGCTCAAGTGGTAGAGCACTAGCCTAGAGAAGAAAAAAAAACAAAACTCAAGGACAGGCCGGAGCATAGCTGAGTGGTAGAGTGCTCGCCTAGCATGCACAAAGCCCTGGGTTCAATTCCTTGGTACCACATACACAGAAAAAGCCGGAGTGGGTGTTGTGGCTTAAGTAGCAGAGAGCTAGCCTTGAGAAAAAGGTGTCCAAGGACAGTACCCAGGCCCTGAGTTCAAGCACGAGCACAGTACACACACACACACACACACACACACATACACACACACACACACACACACACATACACACTTTTAAAAAGAGAATATACAGAAGAAAGTATTTGAAAATCATGTAACTGGTAAGGGTCCAGTATCCACAAGATACAAAGAATTCTGAGGTGAAATATAATGACACATGTCTATAATTCCAAGCTTACGGAAGCAAAGACCATGAGTTTAAGGTCAGCCTGAGCTATTCGGTGAGGTACTATCTCAAAATACAAATTTAGAAATAATATTGATGCAGTTGTATCATGTCTATAATCCTAACTATTCAGGAGACTAAAATCGGGATCATTGAAGTTCTGAGACCAACCCAGGGAAAAATTTGTGAGGTCATTTTCTAACCAATAAAAAGTGGGGCACACCGAAATGATTCTATTTAGTTTTTTTACAGATGATTTTTTTTTGGCAGTCCTGGGCCTGGGCCTGAGCTCAGGGCCTGAGCACTGTCCTTGGGTTTTCTCAAGGCTAGAGCTCTACCACTTGAGCCTCAACACCACTTTTGGCTTTTTTTTCTTTTTTCTTTTTTTTTTTTTTATTCTTGCCCAGTTTGGAAGCCATTTTACATCAGTGTCACCAGGGCCACACTGCCTCCAAAGACTGCAGAGGGGGAGCTCTTCCCCCACCTCTTCCCACTTCTGGTTGCTCCAGTATTCCTCCGCTTGTAGCTACACCACTCTGCTCACCTTCCTTCCCCCTTCCCTGTTTCATCTTGTTTTCTTTTTTTTTTCTTTTTCTTTTACCAGTCCTGGGCTTGAGCTCAGAGCCTGAGCACTGTCCTTGGACTTTCTCAAGGCTAGCACTTGAGCCTCAGCACCACTTCTGGCTTTTTGCTATGTATGTGGGGTACCAAGGAATCGAACCTGGGTCTTCGTGCATGCTAGGCAAGCACTTTAACCACTAGGCCAAACTCCCAGCCCCCATTTTTGGCTTTTTTTCTATGTATGTGGTACTGAGGAATTGAACCTGGGTCTTTGTGCATGCTAGGCAAGTACTCTACCACTACACCAAACTCCCAGCCCCTAACAAGAGGATTTTTATAGCCTTTTGAATGTTCTTGATCTTCACTTTGATGCTACTATGTTTTAATTTTATATATCCCCTACATGTGCACACACACAACATGCAAATCATGTCATTATTTTAATACAACTATTTTTATAACTTTAAAAATAAAGTGGGGGGGGAGGGAAATGGGTACTAAGACATGTGAAAGGGTATCAATGTACGTGAATTAATGCACCTTCTATCTGGCAAATATCATGTAACCCTTTTACTAATTACAATAAAAAATGCAAAAAAATAAAATAAAATAAAGTGGGACACAGTGGGACACAATGGCACACATCCCATCAGCAGGAAGTGTAAATAGGAGGATTGTAGTACCCTCATACATTGCTAATGGGAATGTAAACTGGTATTACCACTAGAAAAGCAATGTGACAATTCCTCAGTAACTTCAACATATAATTATCATACAATCCAACAGTTCTACCTCTAGATATATAGCTAAACGAACTGAAAACAGATATTCAAAAAAATACATGTACAGCAGCAAGTTTGGCCTAGTGGTAGAGTGCTCCCCTAGCATGCACAAAGACCTAGGTCCCATTCCTTCTTAGTACCACATACATAGAAAAACGCTGGAAATGGTGCAGTGACTCAAGTGGTAGAGCTAGAGCTCTAGCCTTGAGAAAGCCCAAGGACAATGCTCAGGCCTTGAATTCATGCCTTAGGACTGGCAAAAAAACAAAAAACCATGTACATGCATGTTCACAATCAGCTGTACTCACACTAGTCAAAAGATATAAACAACTCAAATGTTTATCTTACAACAACACAACTAGTGTTGTCTACACTAATGGAGTGCTATCCAGTCATGAAAAGAAATCCTAGCTATTCAGGAATCTGAGATCTGAGGATCACAGTTTGAAGCCAACCTGGGCAAAAAAGTAGATGAAATTCTTATCTCCGATAAACTATCCTCTCTTCCCCCCGACACCACTCAAAAGCAGGAAGTTAAGCTATGGCTCAAGTGGAAAACATTTGTGAGACTCCTTTCCAGTCCCTGTAAAGGACATTGCCAAAGCTCTGAGTTCAAGCCCCAGGAATAGCACAAAAAAACAAAAACAAAAACGGAATGAAGTATTGAGATATCTCACATTATGGATGAACCTTGGTTGGCAAACATACTAACTAAAATAAGCTAGACCCAAAATGTCATAAATTGTGTAGCTCCAATTATATGAAATAACCAATAGGGAAATTCATGGTAGGATAATGATTAACAGGGGAAAGAAGATAGAGTTAATGGAAGGAGCATAAACTTCCTATTAGAGTTAGCAAAATTTTTGAGACTTGGACAGAGTTTGGCCTAGTGGTAGAGTGCTTGCCTAGCATGCACAAAGACCCGGGTTCAATTACTCGGTACCACATACATAGAAAAAAGCCGGAAGTGGTGCTGAGGCTCATGTGGTAGAGCTCTAGCCATGAGAAAGTCCAAGGACAGTGCTCAGGCCCTGAGCTGAAGTCCAGGACTGGCAAAAAAAACTGAGACTACACAGAAGTTGATTGCCTAACATTGTAAATATAGTAAATAGTACTGAAATGCTTACTTTGAAATGGTTGATTTTATGGTATGAAATTTTTTCCAATAAAACAATTTTATGAAAAATCTGTGCCCATGCTAGGGCTTGAACTCAGGGCCTGAATGCTGTCCCTGAGCTATTTTGCTCAAGAATGGCACTATACCACTTGAGCCACTGCTCCACTTGGGGCTCTTTGGTGGTTAACTGAAGATAAGAGTCTAAGGAACTTTCCTGCCTGGGCTAGCTTCAAACTGCAATACTCAGATCTCAGCATCCTCTGAGAATTTTTTCAAAATTTAATGCTGCCATTCATGGTGGTTCATGACTAAAATCCCCAGTAGTTTGGAAGCTGAAGCAGGAGGATTATGAGGTTGGTCTACTAGTGGGTTCAAATCAAAACAAACTTAAGGAACATATAAAGAAGTGTCTAGGGCTGGGAGTTTGGTCAACTGGTAGAGTGCTTGCCTAGCATTCATGAAGTCCTGGGTTCAATTCCTTGGTACCACATACACAGAAAAGGCCAGAGTGGTGCTGTGGCTCAAATGGTAGAGTTCTAGCCTTGAGAAAGTCCAAGGACAGTGCTCAGGCCCTGAATTCAGTCCCCAGCACTGGTGCAAAAACAAAAGAAAAATGAAATACAGACGGAAAGTGTCTACCTGACTCTATAACCTGGGCTTCTACAGCTGCACATTGCAGATTTCTTGAGGACAGCCATAATGGTTGTGGCCCATCCCTGGATCCTGATTTCTCCATATGCCCAATTAAGATGATGGACCCTGACCCACTTGGGCTTACATATTCAAAAATGAAGGTTTAAAAATGTCAATCAACTAGAAAAGGAAATATGATGATGACCATGGTGATTAATGAAGAACCAGCCTACATAATGATGAACCTTCTGCTGTCATTTCTAGGATTCATCTTACAACACAAACAACAAAACCCTAAAGAATCCTGCATGAACACACTCACAAAAAGTTACTAAGGATGTTTTGGATAACATTTATACATGATCAGAAAGTAAGAACCAATTTAAACCACAAAAGGGATGAATTCTCTTTAAATTTTTTAGTATTTTTTTTTCATAGTACTAGAGATTGAACTGAGAGCCTTGCAGTTGCTACACAGGCTTTTATCGCCTAAGCCACACCATCAGTCCTTTCCGTTTGCTTTTCACATCCTCCTACCTCTGTTTCCTAAGTATCTAGGTCTATAGACATGCATCCTCATGATACATCTGGGAAATACCTTAATGTCTTAACACACAAGACCAACCTAAACACCAAAACTTACAGTGATATCACACACTATACTTCGTATAATGACTGAATACTTTATTCCTAAGATCAAGAACAAGGTATGGGGTATCCGCCCTCATTATTCCTGCTCCATAGTATCTGGAAGGCCCAACAAGCACAGTAAGACAAGGAAAAAGAGTAAAAGGTTTACTGTTGGGAAAAAAGGAATATTTCCTATTGTCAGGTAGCATTATTGCCTATGCAGAAAAACCCATGGAATACCAAAAAGAAATTCCTAGAACTAATAAATGAATTAATCAAGGTTGTAGGAAACCAGCTTAATGGTTAAGGGTTCAGTGTATTAGAACTCAAGAGGCTGAGACAGAAGGATGCATTTGAGGTCAACATGAACTGCATATGTATTCTTTATAAAAGCTCTAGAAATTTTATGCTTAGATGCAAATCTAATAAAACGTGCAGAATCTGTTTGGTAATACCACAAAACACAAAATGATGAAAATATTGATATATTAACAACTCCAGAAGATTCAATGTTTTTATTATATCAGTTTACTGCAGACTAATCTACAGATTCCATTCAAGGAAACTCCCACAAAGATAATTCTGGAGGAAATATTAAGTCATTTTTTAAATTCATTTGGAAAAACAAAGGAACCACAATAGACTAAAAATTTTGAAAAAAAATAAAGTTGATGGAATCACCATGTGATTTTAAAACTCACTACAAAGCTATAATAATCAAGACAATATAGCACTGGTAAAAGGTTATAAACCCAGGCCAATTGAACATTCTACCCAGCAGATTTTTTTCAAAGGCAAAGGATAGTCCATAGTTCTTTACCAAACAATATTACAACAGCTGCACATGCCTATACAAGAAAATAAAAAGGAGTTTTGGTTTGTGTCACATATGCTATATAACTTTTAACTCAAAATGGATCAAATAAAGAAGAAAATCTTTGTGACCTGGGTAAAGCATAGAGTAATCATATATAATAGTCTAAGAACAGTACTTCTAGCAAATGCAAATTTAATACCTTTTCAAATGACTAAAATTAATAAAATACCATCATATGCTGGCAAGGATGTACAGCAACTAGAACTTTTCTTATACTATTATTTGAAATGCAATAAGGTATAATAATAACTTTGTATTTCATTTTGATTTTGTTTTGGCTTGCACTTGCCAGCCCAGATACAATCATTTTGGAAAACAGTTTGCTATATTTCTATAAAAATCTAACATGGCCAGGTGTGGTACCTCAATCCTATAATCCTATCTACTATGAAGGCTGAGATTTGAGGATCATAGTTCAAAGCCATCCCACACAGGGAAGTCCCAGAGGCTCTTATTTCCAATTAATCACCAAAAAATTGGAAGTGGTGCTGTGTCTCAAGTGGTAGAAAACCAAGTTTGAGTGAGAAGAAAAAACAAATTTAAGAGTGCTTAGGCTCTGCCAGGCAAGGTGGCTCATGCCTGTAATCTTAGCTACTCAGGGGGCTGAGATCTGAGGATCAAGATTCAAAGCCAGCCCGGCACAAAAGGACCTGAGACTCTTATCTCCAATTAACCTGTAGAAAATGGGAAGTGGGGCTTGGCTCAAGGGTAGGGCAGTAGCCTTGAGCTGAAGAACTCAGGGACAGTATTCAGGCCCAGGGTTAGGGTGGTAGCCTTGAGTTGAAGAGCTCAAAGACAGCACCCAGGCTGAGTTCAAGCCCCATGACCCACACACATAAAAAAAGGAGTGCTTAGGCCCTAACCCTGCACAGTGGCTCACACCTGTAATCCTAGCTACTCAAGAGGTTGAGATCTAAGGATAGCAGTTCAAAGCCAGCCCCAGCACTAAAGAACTTGAGACTTTTTTTTTTGCCAGTCCTAGGCTTAAGCTCAGGGCCTGAGGACTGTCCTTGGATTTTTCTCAAGGCTAGAACTCTACCACTTGAGCCTCAGCACCACTTCTGGCTTTTTCTAAGTATGTGGTACCAAGGAATCTAACCCGGGTCTTCGTGCATGCTAGGCAAGCACTCTGCCACTAGGCCAAACTCCCGGCCCAATTAATCATTAGTAAATGGGAAGTGGGGCTGTGGCTCAAGGGTTAGGGTAGTAGCTTTGAGCTGAAGACCTCAGGAACAGCATCCAGACCCAGAGTTCAAAACGCAAGACCCACGAGAGAGAGAGAGAGGGGAGAGAGAGAGAGAGAGAGAGAGAGAGAGAGAGAGAGAGAGAGAGAGAGAGAGAGAGAGAGAGAGAGAGAGAGAAAGTGCTTAGACTCTGGGTTCACTGTAAGTTTAAAATGAACCAAAAAAAAAAAAGACTAAGTCAACTTGATCATTCTAGAAGTAGAGACTTATTTAAATAAAACTAGTGGTTAATCAGTATACTGTAGAAATCAAGAATGTAGCAAAGTGGCTTAGGAAGCCAAGTTCTACTGACTCATTTCCTGTTTCTCATTGCTCTCCCCTCTCCATCCTGTGCTTTTCCTTACAAGAATGATGACACTACCAAACTAGCATCCCAGAGACTATCCTAGGCTCCTTTCTCCCTGCCCACCCCCATTCCCACTTGCCCATGACTCCAACTTCTTGAGTGCCTGCTACCGTTTCCTCTCCACCTCCATCCACCTCTACCCATCTCTAGACTACACCAACAACTCACATAATGCCCCTGCCTTCAGCCCAGCCCATCCTGTCCATTCTTCTTCCTGCTCTCTGAGTGAACATCCTGAATCACTGACTCAATGTTGCTCTTCTTGCATAAAGCCTGCCTCTGAGATCCTGAGGGGACAGGAATTATGTATTTGTAAATGTTCTGGGTGCCATGCTTGCAGAATGCCTTTGCACACTCAGAGAAGGATGGCCAAATAAATGCATCGTCCATTTATAAATTAGAAGGATTCACTAAAGGAGGGTAAGGCCTCACATGCATGAAGCCCTGGGTTCCATTCCTTAGTACCACATACACAGAAAAAGCCAGAAATGGCACTGTGGCTCAAGTGGCAGAGCACTAGCATTGAGCAAAAAGTGTCCAAGGACAGCGCCCAAGCCCTGCGTTCGAGCCCCAGGACTGGCAAAAAAAAAAAGATGAGGGTGATGGCTTGTAGAGTTTAGTTTTCCATCCTGATAGAGATACCTGTGCAAATCCCTAAATCAGAGGAACTAAGACCCCTTCTAGATGGCAAAGGAATAGCAGTGTATCTGAGGCAGTAGAGTGGGGAAGGCAACTATGGATTTTAGGTTGTAGACAGACATAATAGTGTATGTGTATAAATGTTTTTGTTTCTGTTTTTGGTGCTGGTACCAGGCTTAAACTCGGGCCTCACACTTGCTTTCTTACCATTTACGACACATCCCCAGTCCAGTTTTTTGTTGGTTACTTGAAGATAGAGTCATAGAGTCTCACAGACTTTTCTGTCCAGGGTGGCTTTGAACCACAATTCTCCAGGTCTCAGTCTCTCAGATAGATAGGATTATATATAGGTGTGAGCCACCAATATCCAGTTAGATCAGATCTTAAAATAATTTTCCAGCTGTCATGTGGGAAATGAACTGAGAGAAAGGGAGGATGGATGCCGGGAGAGTGAGCAGAATCCCAAGAAAAAGCTGAGGATCCTGACTCATGGCCAGGCTGTTGGTAGCAGGGTTGGGGAGAAGAGTTTGGAAGGCATCATTATTTAGGAGACAAACGTGACATGTCTGGGCAATAGAATAAAGGAAGTGAGAGACTGGGTGTCTAGAACAGCATTTTTTTTTCTTTTCTTTTTTTTTTTTTTTTTTTTTTTTGGCCAGCCCTGGGGCTTGAACTCAGGGTCTGGGCACTGTCTTTAATAAAGCACTTTTTGCTCAATACTAGCACCCTGCCATTTGAGCCACCACACCACTTCTGGCTTTTTCTGTGTCTATGGTACCAAGGAATCAAACCTAGTGCTTTGTGCATGCTGGGCAAGCACTCTACCACTAGGCCACACTCCCAGCCTAAGAACAGCAATTTTTGAGTTTGAAACTTTTCCTGGGTAGCCCAAGGCGTTCTTCATCCTTCACAATGGTTTCCAGAAGCAAAGAACATGGCACAGTCACTAGACTACTAAGTTACATCTCATCCTCATGCTTATCACATGCCACTGCTATTCCACAGAAATTTTAATTGGTTTTCAGCACATCTCTGTAATCATCAGGAAAACAAAATCAGACAATATAAAATGCTGCTAATAAACACAATAAGATCTTGACAGCTGGAAAAATTAGGAGAAAAAATATGGGCCATCCCTAGAGGCTGTTATTTATGGAAGTATACAGCCCTGCCTCCTGCATAGATTTGGAAAATGAGATCCAATGAGGTTAAATGACTTTCCTAAAGTCTCAGAACTGGCACTTGACAGATTCAGGGTTCATCCCTATATGCCATTATTTCCATTGTGCCTCTCTACACCTCAGCTCCAGCTGAACCGGGCCCTTCCTCTCCTTCCACAGAAAATGCTTTCCTGGCTGACCCCTCCCACCCCAGTCCACCTATATCCCTAAGTGGCCCCTCCCACATGGCCTTCTTTCCAGCCCCAACCAAATACCCAATACACTTGTCATTACTTCTCCCCATAACCTTCATCCTCACAGTCCTTCTTAGAGCATTTATTTTCTGTTCTGTTATCTACCTATGTGTGGACTTACCATATTCCTGATAATTATTTGCAGATCTATTGATTCAAAGGCATTTTGTATACATATAAAAGAGGCTTCCGGGGCCAGGAGCATGGCCTACTGGTAGAGTGCTTGCCTAACATGCAGGAGACCCTGGATTGGAAACCTTGGTACCACATTCACAGAAAAAGCCGGAAGTGGTGCTGTGGCTCAAGTGGTAGAGTGCTAGCCTTGAGAAAGCCCAAGAACAGTGCTCAGACCCTGATCTCCTGATTTCAGACCCCAGGACAAGCAAAAAAAAAAAACAAAACCAACAACAATGCTCTATGTACTAAATTGATCCAAAGGGTCAAAAAGTTGGGCAATGAGACTGGTGCAAAGCACCTCTAAGTGAGGAATGGAATAATCAAGCATTCATATCTTTATTCAATTTTTACTAACAAAATAGCCTTATGACTTTATAGACATAATGTTTTATTTCATAGATTATTATGTATCTATGACATACAAACCCTCAGCCTAATTTTGATTATGTTCTAAAATCTAAGTGCCAGTGATTATTTTTTTTCTTTTTCCATATTTTTTTATTGTAATTAGTAAAAGGGTTACATGATATTTGCCAGATAGAAGGTGCATTAATTCACATACATTGATACCCTTTCACATGTCTTGGTACCCATTTCCCTCCCCCCCCACACCCGCCAGTGATTATATATAGAGATTCCCTTCTTGAATACCTGTTTGTTAATCACGTCATTTGAAATATGATATAAAAATCAATGTTTAATAATTCTCTAATTAAAATGAAAAAGAAAAAATAGCAACGTCACACAGGATATATATATAATTCATATGCGTTTTTCAAGAATGTGTTAAAAATCTACTCTATCTTCATGCAGAAAGTATTTTGAAAACTAGAAGAATGGAATCATATTCCTAAGTAGGTTTTTTGTTTTGTTTTGTTTTGTTTTTTGCCAGTCCTGGGCTTGAGCTCAGGGCCTGAGCACTGTCCTTGGACTTTCTCAAGGCTAGAGCTCTACCACTTGAGCCTCAGCACCACTTCTGGCTTTTTTCTATGTATGTGGTACCAAGGAATCGAACCCGGGTCTTCATGCATGCTAGGCAAGCACTTTAACCACTAGGCCAAACTCCCGGCCCCTAAGTAGGTTTAAAATGAACCTTTCAATTTCAAAGTTGGTTTTAAGATGTCTGATAGTCATTTTCTTTTTTATTTCCCTTCTTTTGTTTTTCTTTCTTCTTTTTATCTTCTTTCTTTCCTTCCTTTATTCCTTTAATTCCTTTTTCTTTCTTTTTCTCTTTCTTTCTTTTGGATGGGGTTCTTATGATATTGCTCAGGTGGGTCTCAAACTTGTGAGTTCAGGTAATCCTTCCTCCTTCAGCTTCCCAAATAGCCAGGATTACAAGTGCACACTATCATATTCAACTTGATAGACATCTAGCTTCTTCATAGTTTTTTCATCAATGATGTTTTAAAGCTCGCTTATAGAATCTGTATTTCCATACTTGCCTTCTGGTGTGCTAAGCTCAAAGACTCATGTGATGTTCCACTTAGAAGTGAACTTAAAATCATTCAGTCTGGGTCTGGGAGTGTGGTGGCCTAGTGGTAGAGTGCTTACCTAGTGTGCATGAAGCCCTGAGTTCAGTTCCTTGGTACCACATATACAGAAAAAAGCTGGAAATGGTGGTATGACTCAGGTGGTGGAGTACTAGCTTTGAAAAAGTTCAAAGACAGTGCCCAGGCTCTGAGTTCAAGCTCCAGGAATGGAAAAAAATCATTCAGTCTAATTCTTCAATTTTACTTTTTTTTTTTTTTGGTCAGTCATGGGGCTTGAACTCTGGGCCTGGTGGCTGTCCCTGAGCTCTTCAGATCAAGGCTACCACCCTACCCCTTGAGGCACAGCATCACATCATCTCATGGTCTTTAGTGCCTTGGCTTGCTTTGAACTGTGATCCTCAGATCTCAGCCTACTGAGTAGCTATGATTACAGGCACAAGCCGCTGCACCCGGCTCAATTTTGCATTTGAAATAGAAGTTTGATCTTAGGTCAAGATCACAAAAGTAGACAGTGCTAGAGATAAGACTAAGAATTCATTTCTTCTAAGACCAAACTGTAGGAAAGCTAGCTGGCAGCCCACCCTGATATTCATTCTTTCCTTTTTCTCCAGTAATGAAACCAACTTCAGTAAGGACAGACACACCAACATCTAAAAGACATTTCCTAGATTCCTTTGTTATTAGTTGTGACCATATGACTTACTCTTTGGCCAATGAGATAGAAACATGGCCTTAAGGAAGTCTTAAAAGGAAGACTTAGGGGGCCGGGAGTTTGGCCTAGTGGTTAAAGTGCTTGCCTAGCATGCATGAAGACCCGGGTTCGATTCCTCGGTACCACATACATGGAAAAAAGCCGGAAGTGGTGCTGAGGCTCAAGTGGTAGAGCTCTAGCCTTGAGAAAGTCCAAGGACAGTGCTCAGGCCCTGAGCTCAAGCCCAGGACTGGCAAAAAAAACAAAAAAACAAAAAAGGAAGACTTAGGGCCAGGAGCATGACCTAGTGACAGAGTACCTGCCAAGCATGTACAAAGCCCTGGGTTTGATTCCTTGGTACCACATACACAGAAAAAGCCAGAAGTAGTGCTGTGGCTCAAGTGATAGAGTGCTAGCCTTGAGAAAGCCCAAGGTCAGTGCTCAGGCCCTGAGTTCAAGTCCCAGGACTGGCAAAAAGAAAAAGAAAGGAAGAACTCCATTCCCCTTTCCCTTTTTTCTTCCCACTACCTGGCAATGTGCATGAATCCCTGATACCCTCAGGTAACTACCAGCAAGTGAACAGCCTATCTCTGGCTATCTCTTTTATGTGTGAAACAAAATAAAATCGCTGTTATATAGGTTACTATTGTGTTTTGTTCTAAGTTATATACCACCAAAATTAAGTAATCCATCTTACTTCCCCTCCCTTTTGCCCCTATAAACCTGTTCTTCTACCTCAGCACATGGCAATTACATCTGAGTATCTGCTTAGGCCAAAAACACTGGAGTAAATGCTGAAGACTTTACTTCTTTCATACACCCACAACCACCCAACCAACTCTTGCCAACTCTCCAAAATAGACCAAAAAAATAGACAAAAGTTGCCTACTTTTCACCCTTCATCATATCCTAGCCTACTAATTCATTTTCTTGTTTTTTTTTTGCCAGTCTTGGGGTTTGAACTCAGGGCCTGGGCACCATCCTTGAGTACTTTTGCTCAAGGCTAGCATTCTGCCACTTGAGCCACACAGCACCACTCCTGGCTTTCTTCTGTGTATGGGGTACAGAGGAATTAAACCTGGGACTTCATGCATGCTAGGCAAGCACTCTACGACTAGACCATACTCCAGCTCTTCTTGTTTTCATACTTGCCTCCTACCCACCCCCACCGGCCTTATTTTCCACAGAACAGCTAGATTTCACCTTTTAAAATGTACATTGGCCCATGTTACTCCTTTGCTCAGAACTTTCCAATGACTGCCCCTGTCTTAAAATGGGAGCAAAGTCCTTCAGAGTGAATGGCCTACTGTGGCCTGGTCCCTGTCTAAATCTCTGTTCTTACCCCACTCTCTCCTCACCCTCCATACCCTATCAGTCACTGTCTTTGTCACCCCTTAAACCCAGCAGATACATTCCTGCCTTGGGGCCCTTCTGCTTTCTGGAAACATTCCACCACCACCACAGATACGCATTCTCTCCCTTACTCCCTTCAGGGTTCTGATCAAATACTGTTTCACCAGCGAGTGAAACAGTATTTTCAGGGAAAGTAGTACTTTCCAAGTGTTCCATATAAAATAAAACCCCACTCCACGATCCACTATTCCTTTGTTCTTCAGAACCCTTACCGCTCCACAGTGAGTTTATTGTTTCTCAACTATATTGTCTAGTCCTGCCCATTTGTTAGCTCATTTGTTTTGTTCACAACTGTATTCTAGTACTCAGAAGAGTGTAATGTTGTACATGCTCAATATAAATTTACTTCTTGGATGAATTAAATGAAGGATGCCAAATTATGCCCTTTCAACCATACCACATCATCTCTAATTAAAATCCAGGTATAAGTGTATTGTTGACCCAACCACTGGTGGCTTACACCTGTAATCGTAGCTCTTTAGGAGGCTGAGATCTAAGGACTACAATTTGAAGCCAGTCTGGGTAGGAAAGTCCATAAGACTCTAATCTCATTAACCACAAAAACCAACCAACCAACCACAAAACCAGAAGTGGAGCTGTGGTTCATGTGGTAAAAGTGAGCAAAAAAGCTCAGGGACAGCACGCAGACCCTGAGTTCAAACTGTATTGTTAATAAAGCACAGGCACTGCTATTGAAGCTACTTTCTATCATTACAATCTACAATCCTTTTCTTAGCAACCTCCACCCAAAGTTCCCTCCAATAATACCAAGCTCTTTCTTACTGTTGTGGGGGAGAAAGGATGATGGAATGGACCATTCAGTATCGAATGGTGAACATCACTGTTCTCTTGGGCCTTTCTAGCTTTATGGAAAACCTTAGTGACTAAACAAAACTCCACTAGTTTTATGTTTTCATTCATAATCTATTTCTTCTCAAAATTAAGGAGTCTTGGTATCCCAAACTGAAATAAATCTTTTTGTAAACTTTACTCTCCAAATAGATCTTAAGCTCAACACATTTTTAGAAACAATGTATTACTCATATTTGTTTTTACCTGGAGAACTTGCAAAGCCTGACAGAACACCACATTCCCATTTTCAGAGACCAAGCAGACTTTTGGGTTTTGCAAAGGAAAAAAAACATCAAGCTGTTTCTAAGGTTTTACTTCAAAAAATACAGGCTTCCCTCATACATTCTTAGTAAATGTTGTTTCTAGTTGCTAAAATATTCCTTTGGAAGGGAAAAAAATACAGTTCCCCAGAAAGCTAAGAGCTTGATTTTGAGTCTAAAATCTCCCAATACAAGAGTCCCTGTCTACCATTTCTTCAGGCAAGTAATTTTACTTCTTTCTCTCAGCCTCCTTTGATCAACCTGGAAGACAGAGGGCTGTTAAAAATAATGCGATGTAGTTGTGAGCTCAGGACCCAGAACATATTAGCTACTCCATAAATGGTAGTTATCATTCAACAAGCAAATGTCTACACAAGCTTTTTCAAGCCAACTATACTTTCTAATATAATAAACAAAAATAGTAGCTGGGCACTGGTGGCTCACACCTGGAAACCTAGCTACTCAGGAATCTGAGATCACAATTTAAAGCCCATCTGGGAAAAAAAAAACCCTAAGATCACTGGTACTTTTCTTCCAGTTTCTTCTGACTCTTTTCTCTCCTTACCTTTTGAGCCCAGGTGCTCGAATTAGACCTTGGTCACTCCAAGGTGTGAATGCTGGGACATTGCTGGGTTTAGGATAAAAGTGACCTACTATACCTTTGTAAGGAGTCCTTTAATAAACTCTCTTTGAATTATCCCCCCCCCAAAAAAAAACCCCTAAGATCTGAGGATCACAGGATGAAGCCAACTTTGGAAGAAAAGTCCATGAGACTCATCTCCAATTAACACCAAAAAGAGCTAGAAGTGGTGCTGAGGCTCAAGTGCTAGAGCTCTAGCCTTGAGAAAATCCAAGGACAGTGTTCAGGCACTGAGCTCAAGCCCAGGACTGGCAAAAAAATTTAAAAAAAAAAGCCAAAGGAAAGTGCCCTGAAAGTTTAAGCCTTATTATCGATACATGCATGCGCATGTACACACACACGGGAGGGGGGGAGCACCATACATACACATTACATACACAAAATAAAAAGGTTTTATAGAGCACTTGGGAAATATACAAAGTATGAAAATTTTTAATATTTTTATTGTAATTAATAAAAGGGTTACATGATATTTTCCAGATAGAAGGTGCATTAATTCACACACATTGATACCCTTTCACATGTCTTGGTACCCATTACCAAAGTATGAATTTTTAAATCTTCCATTACTCCTATGAATAAGACAACTTGCCAATGAGTCTGCTTGGACTAGAGACAATTGCTCTAACAACTTTGAAATAGTGACCTCTGCTGGCCAGTGGAAGTCACAAGACTTCCAGTCAACTCTTCCCATGATTAAGCAAGGGTTGAGTCAGCCAGGCTTTGTCCCTGTCCCTGGAACCAAAACCAGGTGTTGCCTTATAAGGGACAGAAATCATCACAAGGTTCACCACAATGTAATTGGGATGTTAACAAAAATTAAAGGCCAGCCTTTCCATTTTCTCATCTACAAAGAAGATTCCTATTTTTTCCCTCAGACTCCATGGTCTCCTATTTTTAAAATGTCATAATTACATGCAAATGTCCTAGCAGAAAAACAACACAAGGGGCATTAAAAATCAATCTTCCATGTAAGCCTCAGATTTTCCAGCAGGAAGATCCAAATGCAGAAGTGGTGACAAATGTGTAGAAAACAGAGTGAAAGAGTCAGAATGCATCATTGAGAATGTTACAACAAAAAGAGGGGGGGAAATCTTTGAGAGCACATGTCTGACTCAGCTGGGGTGAACAGCCTACTACAAAGAAAGCTTAACAATAACAACAACAACAACAACAAAAACCTACAAAGAGCCCAGAATCCCAATTAGGAGGCAATCAGAACCCTTTCCTTCAGGCAGAAATACATTTAATCGAAGAATCTTCCCTTGAGTTTGTCAGCTGAGATGTTCAGATGTGAAATGGCTGGTGTCAGCGGTTCATGCCTGCAATCATAGTTACTCAGAAGGCTAAGATCTGAGAACCAAGGTTCGAAACCAGCCCAGGGAAGGAAAATCCATGAGACTTGTATTGCCAATTAACTAGCAAAATCAGAAGTGGAGCTGTGGCTCAAGTGACGGAGTGCTAACTAGCCTTGAACAACAACAAAAAAAAAAAAATTGTTCAGAGGCAGAACCCAGACCCTGAGTTCAACCCCCAGGATGGCACCAATCAATCAATCAATCAATCAATAAATAAATGTGAAATAAAATGAGTTGCAAACTATAAGTCATGGAGCTATGTTGTTTGGTTTGATATATGGTCAGATTTTTGTTTGTTTTTGTCATTCATGGGGCTTGAACTCAGGGCCTGGGCAAGCTCCACTTCCAGTTTTCTGGTGGTTAACTAGAGATGTCTCACAGACTTTCCTGCCCAGGCTGGCCTTAAACTGCAATCCTTTGATCTCAGTCTCCTGAGTAGCCACCAGTGCTGGAGAGTAGCCACCAGTAGCAATGGAGATTTCACATCGAAGTCCAAACTGCTGCCTTCTGACAAACAGGAAGCTCTAGCTGTGCTGAGCTGGTATCTCATAGAGCAAGAGCCACTACAGCTAGCAGCTGCAGCAGGCATCCAGGTGGATGGGCACACGGTAACCAGTGCGCTGCATCCCCCACCTTACTCATCTTGTCATCATCACCTGCTTAGCTTTGGTCTGCTTCGGAGACCCTGGGGTGACAACATCCCTAATACAATGACAAGTTCAATTCAGCTTAAACAAACATCAAACATGGGCAAGGTACTTGAGAATGCACTAGGGACATAAAGAATAAGACATGTTTTTAGCTGAGTGGTGACTCAAGCCTGCAATCATCTAGCCAACTGAGGCCAGCCCAGGCATAAGAGCTCACAGGATTCCATCTCCACCAAGGGGCTGGGCATTGTTGCACAATTCAGCATCACAGCCATGGGGGAGTCGCAATGCCTAGATACAGTATTATGTACCCACATGAGAAAGCACAAGTAAAAAGATCACATTCCAGGCCAGCCTGGCATAAAGTGAGACCCTAACAAACATGAGGTCCTAAGCTCAATTCTCAACATCCTAAAAGGGAAAAAGAATAAATGATTCCACAGAACTCACAGACCATTAGAAAAGAGGGGAAGTAAATTGTCCATTATCATATATTACAGCAAGTACATTGGAAAACTAAGGTATAGTAGTAGGAACCACTGTAATTAAATCCATTTCCTAGCTTTTCTTTTTAGCCAGTCCTGGGGCTTGAACTCAGGGCCTGGGCACTGTCCTTGGGCTTTCTCAAGGCTAGCACTCTACCACTTTTGGCTTTTTCTGTGTACTTGGTACTGAAGAATTAAACCCTGGGCTTCATGCATTCGAGGCAAACACTCTACCACTAGGTCATGCTCCTGGCTTCTTATTCTCACTTATTAGAAAACATTTTTCCATTATCTATTTAGGATTTCTTTTTTGACTGAGAGATGATTTAAAAGTTATGTTTAATTTTAAAATGTGTGGATTACTGTAATCACCATTTTTAATTTCTCTCCACTTTAACTGCCTTATTTACTTTGTGATTTAGGCATATTTCTAGATTTTACTTTATTAGCATACAATTAATTGTACTTTTTCTTTTTTTTTTTTTTTTTGCCAGTCCTGGGCTTGGACTCAGGGCTTGAGCACTGTCCTTGGACTTTCTCAAGGCTAGCACTCTACCACTTGAGCCTCAGCACCACTTCCGGCTTTTTGATATGTATGTGGGGTACTGAGGAATCGAACCCGGGCCTTCGTGCATGCTAGGCAAGCACTCTACCACTAGGCCAAACTCCCAGCCTCATTTTTTTAATTAAAGAATTTATTAATATTGATTTTTACATCATATTTCAAATGATGTGTTTAACAAACAAGTATTCAAGAAGGGAATCTCTATATACAGTCACTGGCACTTAGATTTTAGATTATAATTAAAATTAGGCTGAAAATTTATATGTCATAGATACATATGAATCTATGTAATAAAACATTATAGAGTCATAAATTTGTATGTCTGTATTTCCAATACCATGTCTATAGCATTGGGTAGGCAAATACTGAGTCATCGCTTTTGTAATTGTACTTTTTGCCAGTGCTGAGGCTTGAGCTCAGGGCCTGAGCACTGTCCTTGGACTTTCCTCAAGGCTAGTGCTCTACCACTTGAACCACAGCACCATTTCCAGCTTTTCTATGTATGTGGTACTGGGGAATCAAACCCCAGTCTTCATGCATACTAGGCTAGCACTCTACCACTAAGCAAACTCCTGGCCCCTAATTGTACATTTATATACACAGGCATCTTGAGCAATCACTGACTCTGTCATTCTCCCTCTTACTCCCTTCCTCTTGCCAAACCAGTCTCAGCAACTTTAGGTGATCTTAATCCTTTAAAATTTCATGAGGCTTGCTTTATGAACCAACATATGGCAGAAATTATATAAACATTGAACTTGAGTTTGTTGAACACTGGATCTGCAGTAAGTAGGTGATGTGCCCCATGCATCCATTAGGTCAAAGTTTGGTGGTTATGCCACTCAAATATCCTTACTTTACTTCAAAAATCTTGTTTTACTCATAACTGGAAGATAAATAAAATGCCTGTGGATCTACCCATTACTCCTTATGGTTGTCAGTTTTAATATATTTTTTGTTAAGGCATAATGTACAAATGTACATGAAAGTACTTTTTCTTTTTTTGGTGGAGTTTGAACTCAAAATCTTCTGTTTTCTAGGAAGGTGCCTTATCACAAAGCTGCCCTTCAGAGGACAGTATACCAATCTTTTTTTTTTTTTTTTTTTTGCCAGTCCTGGTCTTGAGCTCAGGGCCTGAACACTGTCCTTGGACTTTCTCAAGGCTAGAGCTCTACCACTTGAGCCTCAGCACCACTTCCGGCTTTTTTCTATGTATGTGGTACCGAGGAATCGAACCCGGGTCTTCATGCATGCTAGGCAAGCACTTTAACCACTAGGCCAAACTCCTGGCCCCAGTATACCAATCTTACAAATGCAAATCAGTGAAGTTCAGTATGTATCAGTATGTATACATACACATAGTCCAAAAATCAAGATATATTCACTGTGTCTCAGAAGGTTTCCTCGTGCCTTTCCAAGACATGTTACCTACCTTCTTCCCTTGTACCTCTATTTTGAGTTTTGTTATCATTAACTTTTTGTTTTTCGCAGCACTAGGGATTGAATTTAGGGCCTCCTGCTTGCTAAGATATCACTCTATCGTCCCCTTTGTCCTATTACTATTAACTATTCCTGAAATGCATGTAAATACATGTAAAAAGCATAGCACATTATAATTTAACATACCTACTATATATAACTACATATCTACACATTAGGATTTATTTTGAAAAGGAGCCACAGAAAAATTCTGAAACAGGCAAA